>NW_006796749.1:384120-398535 GCF_000442215.2 Lipotes vexillifer | reverse complement strand
AGAGCGGTTACCTCCAGTTAAGGCTCACCACTAGGCCAAGGGAGACCCTACAGAGAGGAAGGGCGCCTGGGGAATAAATACCCTGACTCATTCTCTTCCCTCCCTTGGGGGCTCCCCATTGCCTGAACTGAGAGGAAGCCAGAGGAAAAGGAGCCCTTTGTCATTATCTGCCATATCTGTACAGGACAGCCTCATAGGACAGAGGTGTGGAAGGGTAGGGGATCTTGAGGAGCAAATAGGAATTATCTGGCAAAGAGTCACTCATTTTCATACAATGATGAATCTCCTAAGATTTACAGACCACCTGTAATTTCCTTAGATTTGATGTTAGCCCCTCATGCATGCAAGCACTGAACAGGAACATCGAAATATGTGCTTCTAACTTCCGAATGAGCGTATAACACTGGAATTGAGTAGCCAATAATAATAAAATTATGATTCCATGCCAAATACAGTTCATATCGTCTTTCTCAGTCTTGGACTAATTCCTTTACACATAATAACTGTAAGGAGAACTGTGTTTGTTCCACTGATAACTACAAATGAAAATGTTCTACTCCATTAAGTTTCTACAAGGCTACCTTACTGTTCATCAACAGACGTACAAGTGTTATTCCAATATTAATTCTCTGAAGACTCATATTTAGGTGCTTCTGTCCCTTCTCTAAAGCTCCAGCTGAGAAACTGCTGGATCACCAGAAGAAGTAAGTGGCCTGCACAAAACACATATTGCAAACCACTGTCAGGGCGGTGATTAGAATTTCAAGTTCCTGACTTAAGCTTAGACAGATTGGCTGCACAGGCCTCCAGAGAGAAACTGCAGCTGACTAGCAACCTTGGCTGAATGCAGCAGGGTCTGGTTTAACCTCAAGTCCCTGAAAGATTTCCCTGGGGAATCCAGGACCCTCAGGGGAGCAGGCCCCTGACTGGGCTGATTGCAGCAGACCTGGTCCAAAGCACCCACAGCAAAGAGCAGCTTTCCCAGAAGATGGTTCAGTGGTTTGCTTCATTGTACTTCCCTTGCTTCCATTTCTGTGATAAAGTCACACACTGATCTACAGCTAAACACATTGCTGTTTATGGGAAATCACGAATTAATGAAATGTGCCTCAGCATTTATTGCTACTTGGAAAATGTGTTGTACCGGCGAGCAGAAACACCACAGTCATTACAGTTAATAGAATCAGGGCTCCCCTATGTTTCCCTCAAACTGTCCTTGTTCGCCTCGCTATAGAAGCACTCAAACAATTTGGAATGGCTGATGCTGGAGAGCTCAAGCCCAGTGATGACTCTGGTAAGAGCTCATTTCCATCATTATCTATCATTATATCCTCTGAAAATGTATTGGTTTAGCGTTTAGTATCTCTGAACACATGTCTGGCACTTTCTTTGCATCAATGTCAAAATAATTTTTAAAATAGCAGAATGGCAAAGCGTATCAGGTTGCTTTCACCCATCCACAGCAGTTAGTAGATCAAAGGTGCTTATCTGAATTTTCTGAAGAGAAAAGGACAAGCAGATGCTATTGGCTGACAAAGAAAGTGCTTTTCAACATAAGTGAGTAGGTTAACTTCTTTTTTGTTTTGTAATAACTCCCTAAGAGTTGATCACTCTTTTGAAAGAGTAAGGGAAATTTATTTAAGGCCTCTGCTGAATGGTTATTATAGAATATGTAAAAATGTAAAAAAAAAAAAAAATTAGATGCAGTCCTGCTCTCAAGAAGTTTACAGTCTTGTGGGAAGGACGATTCTGGATTTAGTCATCAGTTATACCACTGAGCACCAGCAATGTGCAAAACTCCACACTTGCAGCCAGAATTACAATAGGAAAAGAGACTCTGCTTGCCTTCGAGGTGCTGGCAGCCTAGCCGTAGGTGTGTATGCTTTAAACCAAATAGGAGCAGTGTCTTAGGACATGTTCCCTAGAAGCACACTCAGATGGGAATTTGTATGAAGAAGGTTTATTGGATAGTGTATTTGGGAACAAATCCTATATGGAAATGAAGAAAGCAGGATTGGGTAAAATGGAACTGAGGCCATAGCTCAACTCACAGGCTAGAATGGGAATGACCTTCAGAATTGTTTCAAATTGAATCAAGGGCTGATGTCCCAGAGAGGAGCCTGAACCATGGATGAGGTAGCTCCCCTCATGAGAACGAAGTCCTGAGAAGCACGCAGCTGTAAGCCATCAGTAATATTCTCTGAAACTGGTGGCATGAGTAGCTTGTTCAGAAGCCCACATCTGGTGATAGTTTTATATAGTATAGGTCACCCCTTGTTAGCTTAAATCCAATTACTTTCTATAGTATGTTCATCCTATCTGTGAACAGCTTCTCTGGGATTCTGGTTGGTCTCCTTTCCTGGTGAGACTTACTAGAATGAACTGCCGGTTATCTGACTGCTCCTGGTCTGGAGCTTGCAGCTGAGTTTCTGGTCACCATGCCCTTCTCAGGCCATAGCTGCTGCACTTGTGCATTTTTATCAGTCAAATTCAGCATGGAGTACCTAGCGTCTCTCCTTCGAATCACCAAGTGCCAACTTACTCTCTGCTGCCTCTTTATGTAACAGCAGCCCTATCTCCTTCCCATGATCAGAGCCTATTACTCTTGCCAGTATATTGATTCCTTTCCTTATCTCTGCACCTCTTGACATGAGGAGCACAAAGTGAACAAATAGCAGCCATGACTGTAAGTTCAATGAGACATGTACTCTGCCCCTTCAGACCACAGAACCTAGAGTTGCTGAAGCAAGAAGCACAAATTCCCAAAGGCCAGCTTGGAATGATGTTAAGTGAGATCTGCTGTACTTTTACTCTGTGGAACCTGGACCCAGCTAGTTTATCTATTGGGGATATAGAACCATATCATTTTAGTTGATTTAGGGCATATACTTCATCATGGAAGACGGCACCCTGTCCTCACAGGAAATGTTCTCCCAGCTTTTAGCCTAGCTGCACGTTGAAGAGCTATTTCATCATTCATAAGGCGGGTGATTTCTGAGTGGTGCAGTGTGGTTAGAACAAAGAGATACAGTAGTCAGGCGCACACTGCTGTGCCTCCTTTGCTATAAAGTGGGTCACTTTAGTTAAATGTGCAATGTATGTGGGATCCTATGTCAGTGAATCTCTCTTAATACTGATGGTACGTCTTCCAGCTTTTTTCTTTTTAGGATTGAGTTGATTATTTTTGACTCTTTATATGTTCATATAATTTAAAAATCAGTGTCAATTCACACACACACATTGTTTACAATCTAAATAGGATAATATTAAATCTGTAGATCTACTTGAAGAGAATTGACATCTTAACAATATTGAATCATCTATAAACTCAGTATTTCTTCATTTATTTTTGTCTTTAATTTCTCTCAATAATTTCTGTGTAGAGATTTTATATATCTTTTGCTTCTGTATATCTGAGGTATTTATGTTATTTATAGGACATATTTTCATTTGATTATTTTTATGTACTTGCTCTGTAGAAATTTGCTCATTTCATATTGACTAAATATTCAACAAACTTGCTAAGTTCATCCATCAGATCTAGTAGTTTGATTGCAGATTCTTATGGATTTTTTTGTGCACGGTTGTGTCATATGTGAATGATGACATTTTTATGTCTTTCTTCTCTATCCTCATATAGTTTTTCCCCTTGATTTATTCCACTGGCTTGGATCACTAAGACAATGATGAATAAAAGTAGTGAGAATGAGCATCTTTATCTTAGTCATGGTCTCCAGGGAGAAGATTTTAAAATTTAACCATTAAGTATGCTGTTTACTACAGGGTTTTTATACCTGTCTTTTGTCAGATTAAGGAAATTCCCTTCTATTCCTAGTTCAATAAGAGTTTTTTTTTTATCATAGATTGTATTAAATCTCATCAATTGGTTTATAATATCTTTTGAGAAGATCATATACTTTTTCTCCTTTATTCTATTAATGTGATAAATGAGAACTACTGATCTTTAAAAGTGGTATAAAATCTTGGATTCCTAGAATAATCATATCTAGGTGTACTTGATGCCATAGATGGATGAGATTTTCTGAATCTTCACATGAATATAAGGATATTTTGTGTGTAGGAGTGACACAAATAATTTCGACCAAGAGAATAAACTGCAAGTGAGTCCCAGCACTCTTTACCCTTCTCTTCATCTCCTGCCCCCATTAGAATTAATTTTCCACATAGGTTCCATGGCCCCATTGATGATGGAAAGTACTTGCCAACACCTTCACTTTGAACTTTGCCAGGTGGCTTTGGTGAATGGGTGCTTAGTAGAAGTGATATCAAAGAAGTTTGAAATGTGCTTGCATGGTTGATTATGCTCACTTATGCTTCTGGGTAACTGTCACCCATTCAGTGTGGACTGCAGAATAGAACAGGCAGAGCAGAACTATCCCTGGTGATGTCTAGACATGCAACCAAAAACAGAACTACCTCAGCTGACCTGCAGACCCACAGCCTCAGGCAAAACCACTACCAGCCAACTTGTAGATAAGAAAAAAAAGAAAGAAAGAAAGAGAGAGAGAGAGAAAGAAAGAAAAAGAAAGAGAGGGAGGGAGGAAGGAGGAAGGAATAAAGGAAGGAAGAAAAGAAAGAAAGAAAGGGAGAGAGAGAGGGAGGGATGGAGGAAGGAAAGAAGGAAGGAAGGAAGGAAGGGAGGGAGGAAGGAAGGAAGGAAGGTGCTCATTGTTTCATGCTGCTGAGATATTATGGTTGCTTGTTATGTAGCATAATTGTGGATATAGCTGGCTGATATATTTTGTATGCATATATTTTTCAATTGAATGCCATACATTGACTATGAACTATTACAGAGACCCAGATGATGGGATTTCCCTCCATAGAAGAATTTACTCTATCCTCTGACACGCAATAAGAGTAGGGGCAGATCATCTGAATCTAATCAAGGACTGAACTAATCTTAGGCTGAATTATAGTTTGTTTTTCTTTTTAAGTTCTATCATTGATATATTCCTACTTCTGGAGTGAAGCTCTTCAGGATTCCAAATGAGAGCTTTGTGTTTTTACTACGATTTGTTCTTTTTCGCATATCATAAACTAGTTTTGGTCTCCCTAGCAATGTGAAACTTCTGAAAAGACTTTGCTTTTCAGATAATTTCTGCTTAGCTTCTTAGACTTTCACACTGTTTATCTAACATTCAAGAAATACCCCAAGAGGGAAACCATTGTGATGGCAGTCTCACTTATATGTACCTTGTTTTTCTCCAGAATCTTAACCCCTCTTGCTGACTGCCTTTGCAGACCGGAATGCCCATGTTTGCCTTTCGACAACATTGAGGATACTGAAGGGTCTGTTGATTTTTCTGACTCATAGAATCTTGGATCCCCCCAGTTTTTTAGCCTCTTGTCCTCCAAAAATCATCAAATGTTCTTTGGGGGAAAACAGCATGTGCTCACCTCAGTAAACTTCTCTTGTATCCAGAATGTTGACCCCTCAAATGCCAGCAACTTCAATAGCTCACCAATGCTTCAAAATATTTTATTTTATTTTAGATAGATGTTCTAGCCTTTTACAAACTAATTTATTATAGCCGAAAGGGAAGTCACATGACTTTTATTTTTTATATTCTCTAAGATTTACCAAGATCTATTTGTTTTCACTGGCATATAACATTCTGTTGTGTGAGTATATTTAATTTAACCATTCTTCCGTTCTTAGACATTTTTAAACCTTTCGCTAACATAAACAAAGACAATATAAATGCTTTTATATATGTTTTGGTAGACATATGAAATAATTTCTCCAGGGTAAAAACTTAGGAGTAGAATCACTAAGTTTTAAGATGTGTGAATATTCCACTTAAAACATAATGTCAAGCTGTTTTCCAAAGTGGCTGTTAAAACTTATACATCTTACCAACAAACACAGTTTTATTTTTCTTCTTAGAATTTATCTACGAATACTCTATCATATACTAATACACATTTGTTGTTTTCTCCCCTAGATTTTTGCTCTTATGGAAAAATGATGCTTTTAACAGTTTTGTATACATGTCTTGGTACATATGAAAGAATTTCTCTTGGCATATACTTGAAAATAGAATTTCAGGGCCACAGGTTATAGCAATGTTCAAATTAAAAAGCAACACAACACTTTTCCAAGGTGGCTAAGTTTTTACTCCCTACTGACAGATACTGCTTGCTTACATTTTTCTCTTTGTATTTATCCTGATTCAATGTTCTATTTTATGACTTCCTACTTTTTAAATTTTTCTATGCACTCATTAGAATGTAAGATCCTTTAGGGAAGAAACTTTTTGTTTACACTATCACCACACCTAGAAAATTAAGTAGCACCTAGTAACCACTAGATAAATATTTGCTGAATAAATCAATGAGTGAATCAAAATAAGAGACTTGTGGGAAGAATATTTGAGTGAGGGAAGATAATTAATTTTATTTTGAACATGTGTATGAAATATCTTGCACAAATCCATATGGAACTTTCCAACAGGCACCCTGACAGAAGGTGAATTTGAAGGCTGGGAAATAGATCACTTTTTTTCATTATGTATTTTTAACCAGTTCACCTCTCCATCAAAATTATTCTTGCTTTCTCTGGGTTTACGCTACACAGCCTAGTACATTTAATTATCTGTAATTTTATCCTGTCTCTTAGAATGATCACGAATGTGTATGCTTCTATGCTGGGTACTGTCTGGTATTACTTCTCTGTGGTAGTAATACAATATTATGATTAACACTTGTTTCAGCTCTTGAGTTCATCTGCCTTGATTCAACTATTTTAATTCTTCAAAAGTCTAGGTTCAAAACAGAAAATAGAGTCACTACAAATATTATGAGAATAGGATATTAATATGAGAATCAATAATTAAGCCAATTATAAAAATAGCCACAAATTCTTCTCCTCTTCATTCATGCCCTTGGATGTACTCTCTCATAGTGAGACTGGGTTTGGTTATGTGACTTGCTTTGGCCATTGGTACGGTATCAAATGTGATGCAAGCAGATATTTGAAGAGTTCCTGAACAAAGGAACTTCCTGTCTCTCTCTTGCTGTTGTTTGTAATCCTTTAACTGCCTTGTGAAGAAGCCCAAGCTGTTCTGCTACAGGATGATAAGCCATGTGGAAAAGAAATTAGGCACCCTGGTAGAGAGCCTTCTAAGTGTGAAACATGTAAGTGAGGTCAGCCAAGATCATCCAACTTCCAGCCAATCTGAGATCTGACCAAAGATACATGAGAAGACCTAACAGTGACCAGCCAAGCTGGCCCAGACCAGTGAATCACTAAGCTGCCCCCAAAGACTTGTGAGCTAGATAAAATGGTATCGTTTTAATCTACTAAATTTTGGACTGCTTTGTTTTAGAGCAAAAGCTAATTGGTATAATGCTTACATGAAAGAGTAAGAAACTGCAAGGTCTAGTTGGAAATCAGACTTTCACTAGCAATTCTAGTGTGAAGCCCTGGAGTCTCTGGAAAAAACAGAGGTTAATAGAAATGTATAGAAGCCACTGTGTCGAGCACCAAAGTGGGATCCTGTAGTACACATTTCACCTCTGTTACATCACCTTGCATGAAGAAGCCAGCGCATCAGGCCACCACAAACTTCTGAAGAGAATACCTTTTCCTCATTTACCTGAAGGAGCCCAAATACCCCTGGGCCATTCCAGTAACCACTAATGTACTAAGTTGGGCATGTCCCTTTCTTATAGCCTCAGTGAAACTGTGCTTGAGTACCACTCCTTAGTGCCCCAGCGGGGAGCAAGTTGCTGTCCCCAAATTATCAGGAATTTGTGGCTTCTCCCTCTCTTTTTTGTTGTTTTCTATACATAACTTGCCTGTGCAATTCTAGCTGGAACTCCACCTATGGAACTAAAATGCATTGAACTCCATGGGTTGGCATCTTCCCTCCACAGTGTAATTCCCATGATTTGTACTGACAGGCTTGGAGTCGCTGCTGCAGGGAATTCTATGCAGAGTTCACCAGAGATGGGTAATGCTTCCTTAACAGCTTTCAGTGAGCATGAATATGTACCATTAAGAATCTTCATGCATATGTTGTGTTCTCTTGCCAGTGTCACGTCAGAGTGAGAGGGGTCAAAACTGACATTTAAATTAATTTTTATACCTCTGTTATGTAAAGGAATTTGTTTTCCAACTCTATGAAGATTTTAATTTTGATATCATTTTTATTGTTTTTTCTAAATTAAATGTTATATTTTTACTTGAAATTTTCAAAAGATAAGAAAATGGGTAACTTCTTAGTTCAGATAATATTTTCTCTTCAACCTTTGTAATTTTCATGAATGTAAGAATTGTGTGCTAATTGATGTCGGGCTATTAATCAAAAGAGATCAAACCTATTTCTAAAAAAAGAAAGAAAGAAAAGGTATCCTGGCACTATGGTGCTGTGCATGAAACTGTCATAAATATTCTATTAAGCAACAACAATGTAGTGACATAGTAACTACTTCTCTGCTCCACCTCCAAGACTGACATTAAAGAAAAGTCATTCAAAGGAATTTAGAAATTGTTGAGGCGTTCTTTCAGCAGATTGGCAAGGATAGAAACAAATTAGAAAGGAATGAAAAATATTGAGTAGTGAGAAATATAAACTATGTATTTGAGACATAGAAAGGGAAATGGAAGAAAACATTGGAGAGAAGATGATGAAGTTCTGAGATAAACGGAAAATTTTCTAGGCTGCCAGCCTAGAGAATTTGGACAAACCCTATGAATACACTTGAGAATTCTGAGTACTGTCTTTTCAAGTAGAGTTCTAGAATACGTACACAAGAGAGTGCTTTAATGTGGGAGGCCTAACAATTGCAGAACTTGACGGACCATCAGGTATTTTCCAGAAGTCTCAAGAAATTGCAGCCAAGATCAAGATTTGCCTTGTATTAACCGCTTTTTTTTTTAACATCTTTATTGGAGTATAATTGCTTTACAATGGTGTGTTAGTTTCTGCTTTATAACAAAGTGAATCAGCTATCCATATACATATATACCCATATCTCTTCCCTCTTGCGTCTCCCTCCCTCCCACCCTCCCTATCCCACCCCTCCAGGCGGTCACAAAGCATGTATTAACAGCTTAAAGCACCTGTTGAGGTTGGACTTTTGGCTCAGTCTTTGGAAGCCCAGTTGCCGACTTTAATATCATTTCTGTCATCTTTGAACTTGCGCACTGGCAAAAATCTTCAGACAGCCAATGTTGCTACTTTACCAAATTTCTAGGTTAAAGGTATAAGGAAAAGTTATCCCAAGAGATTATGAGAAGCAGCAAGTACTTGAAATATTAGTCCAAAAAAAAAAAAAAAAAAGTGAAGAAAGCAACTTTGAATCAGCTTCTGAAAATGTGCTAAAAGTATTTTCTTCAAGCAGTACAAAAATGTTTAGTTTGCGGGATTGCTTCAGTGAGATTTCAGTTTTACTACAGAGCAAATCTTCAAATGCAGGAATGGAAGTGGAGAAGAGGAGGAAAGTTTAGGTGTTCATCTGCTATATTAAGTCCATTTTATTTAGATGAAGGAAATTTGAATAATTAGGTGAAAATATCAATATCAGCAGTATGTAATGCCAGCAGAGCTAGCCAAATAATACATAGGCCTCCAACAATCTCAGGTACAAGTGACCTACTATTCAATATTACAAATGGGTAGAGGAGTGATCCCAGTGCTGAAGAATATTTGTTTCTGTCATCCAACATCACAATATTAAAATTTAACTGCCAAAATATTTATGAATACATTATTTTAATAATTACATTTCTTTATGAAACTTAGATTTCATTTTGTATCCCAAAACTTCCTTTTATTATGGTGATATTTGTTTTTGACATTAGCCTTCGTTCAAACTTAATTTTTTTTTTGACTTTTCAGTATTTGGCCAAATGTGTATTTGTTGTAGGTTTTTTTTTTTTACATCTTTATTGGAGTATAATTGCTTTACAAGGGCATGTTAGTTTCTGCTTTATAACAAAGTAAATCAGTTATACATATACATATGTTCCCATATCTCTTCCCTCTTGCGTCTCCCTCCCTCCCACCCTCCCTATCCCACCCCTCTAGGTGGTCACAAAGCACCAAGTTGATCTCCCTGTGCTATGCGGCTGCTTCCCACTAGCTATCTATTTTACGTTTGGTAGCGTATATGTGTCCATGCCACCCTCTCACTTTGTCACAGCTTACCCTTCCCCCTCCCCATATCCTCAAGTCCATTCTCTAGTAGGTCTGTGTCTTTATTCCTGTCTTACCCTTAGGTTCTTCATGACATTGTTTTTTCTTAGATTCCATATATATGTGTTAGCATATGGTATTTGTTTTTCTCTTTCTGACTTACTTCACTCTGTATGACAGACTCTAGGTCCATCCACCTCACAACAAATAACTCAATTTCGTTTCTTTTTATGGCTGAGTAATATTCCATTGTATATATGTGCCACATCTTCTTTATCCATTCATCCGATGATGGACACTTAGGTTGCTTCCATCTCCTGGCTATTGTAAATAGAGCTGCGATGACCATTTTGGTACATGACTCTTTTTGAATTATGGTTTCCTCAGGGTATATGCCCAGTAGTGGGATTGCTGGGTCATATGGTAGTTCTACTTGTAGTTTTTTAAGGAACCTCCATACTGTTCTCCATAGTGGCTGAACCAATTCACATTCCCACCAGCAGTGCAAGAGTGTTCCCTTTTCTCCACACCCTCTCCAGCATTTATTGTTTCTAGATTTTTTGATGATGGCCATTCTGACTGGTGTGAGATGATATCTCATTGTAGTTTTGAGTTGCATTTCTTTAATGATTAATGACGTTGAGCATTCTTTCATGTGTTTGTTGGCAATTTGTTGTAGTTTTAATGTTTTCCATATATTTCAGGAAAAGACTCGGAAAGTGGGGGAAAATTAATTAATTAAACAATGTTTTTCAGGCATTGGACAATAGCTAGTGCATGACTATGATGACTGGGAGAAGGAAATCAAATGAGATGATTTCTATGACTGACATAGTTTATTACCTAAAGGCAGTTCTCAGGCCACAGTGCAGGGAGGAGAACAAAGCCTGGAAATCATATTGAATCAAAAAAGTAGAAAAGCTGCGTTTGGGTAGGAGAGAGCTCCAGACAGAGAGAGCTCTAGAGATTTGACACAGGGTCCTTTTGAGTCTTTGGGTGACAGCTGATGTACACACTAGTGGGAGAATATTTTCCAAGACCAGGAAAAAAACACTGAAAAACATTAGACTGAACAATTCAGTACTCACACAGGACTAGAAATATTTGCATTTCCACTAGTCTAAGTGGAAATGTCTTGTAAAACAAGAATTGCTGAAGTTTTCTGAAGAGGCTCACCTTAGTAGCAGGTCTAAATTAGCCCTAAATTAAAATCTACACTGGACCTGTCATAATGAGGCTTAAAAGAAAGCCTCAAAAAGATAAAATTGATCCACGTAGCTACCTCTATGGAAAAACAAAATCGAACACCCTTTGAAGCAATAAAACAAAATCCACCACCCAACAATATAAAATTAACAATGCTTAGCATTAAATAAAACCAGACATTTCTATAGAATTAGACCCAAATATAAACAAGAACTTTGAAATAGTTATTATAACCCTAAAATATGTCCAAAGATGTGAGAAATAATATGACTACATTAAAAGAGAAATAGAAGACATCAGAAAGATCTGAATGAACTTCTAGAGATGAACAGCTCATTATTAGAAATATAAAAATTACATTGGATAAGATTAACAGAAGAACATGCACCCAAGAGAAAAGATCAGAGAACTTGAAGGCCTAGTAATAGAAAATATCCAAAATAAAGCACTGAGAAAAAGAACTGAACAAAAAAAGGTTAGTTAACAGAAAGTTAGTGAACTATGAGGCAGTATCAGTCTGTCTAATACATGTGTTATTGGAGACCCCAAAGTAGGAGGTGGACAAAAATAAGATATAAGGAAAAATAATGGTAAAAATATTTTCAGATCTGATGGAAATTAAATCCAAAAGTTTTAACAAACCCAGGCAGAAGAAATATAAAGAGTACCTCACTAACTTGAATAATAATCTATTTGCTGAAAACAGGTGATTGAAAAAGAATTCTTAAAAAGCAGCCAGAGAAAAAAGACACATTACAAAAGACAAAGATAAGAACTACAGAAGAATTCTTACCTGAAACCATGCAAGGTAGAAAATAATAGAGAGGCATTTATGAAGAATTGAAAGAAGAAACTGTTAATCTAGAATTTTTTAAACAGAACATGTTTCAAAAATGTAAGGGATATAAATACATTCTCAAACAAAAGCTGAGAGGATTCATTACCAGCATATCTGAACTCCTTGAAATGTTAAATGAATTATTTTTTCAGGCAGAAGGAAAATGATACCGTGTGGAACCTTCGATTGACCCAAAGGGAAAAAAGAATATCAAAAATGACAGGCCAGTATTGGTATCCTCATGGTCTAGGTATTGTACTGTTACCCATTAACCAAGCTTTCACTGAAAACACTCAACAGTGCCTTGTAATTCACTATAGATACATGCAGTTCAGTATCAACCAGGTTTTTACTGCTTGTTCAACAGTACTTTTTTCATTATTCTTTGATTTCTGAGTATATTTCCTACAGGATTATTTCTAGAAATTGTGCAATCTATTTTGCCATTTTCATTTACTTTCTAATTCTTTCAGCTACCATGGGGGAAGTTTGAAGATGAGAGAGAATTCTATAACTACTGAACAATCTGTGGTATATCCAGAAATTTAAAGAAACAAAACACAGACGTATGTAACTACATGGATTACTCTTGAAAGCATAACACCAAATGAAGGAAGTCAGGAATAAAAGACTTCATAATGCATACTATATAATTCCATCCATGTAAAATTTTAGATAAAGTGAAATTATAACAAAAGAAAGCTACATTAATCAGGACAGCGTGGTATTAGCGTGAAAGGATGAATGGAACAGAATAGAAAATCTAAAAATAGACCTACACATATATTGTCATTTGATTTCAACCAACTTGTGAAGGAAACTCAATGAGGAAGACAATGTATCCACAAATGCTGCTGGAACAATCAAATATATATATATATTTAATATATATATTGAAATTAGACCCTTATTGCATATCATATTAACAAAAAATTAACAAGAAATGCATAGGAGACCTAAATATAAGAGCTTACTCTTAAAATTTTATAGGTTAGGCATCTATTTTTAGATATGGCACATAAACAATGAGTGACAAAATGAAACTATTGATAATTTGGGAGTTCATCAAAATTTAAAACTTTTGCTCTCTGAAAGACATTGTTAGCAAAATGAAAAATCAAGCCTCAGACAGAGAAAATATTTATGAAACATATTTCTGATACAAGACTTGTGTCTAGGATATATAAAGAACTGTTACAGTTTTATACCAAGAAGACGAACAACATGATAAAAATATTGAGCAAAAGGTAAAAGAAGATATATGAGTGGTAAACAAGTACAGACCAAAATGCTCAGCATTGTTAGTCTTCAGCTATATCCCGATAAAAATCATGAAAAGTTGACACTACCCGCTCACTTTCATAACTAAGATTTAGAAGACTGACCACACCAAGGGTTGTGAAGGATGTGGAGCCCTTGGACCTCCCAGATCTTGTTGCTGAGAATGTAAAAATTTACAATCCCTTAGGAAAACAGTTGGTCAGTTTCTTAAAACTATGCATTTTCCCAGCAGCCCAATCATTGGTATTTACCTTAGAGAATTGAGAATATACGTACACACAAATATGAAGCACCTGTGGCAGGTAAAGCAGTATATCATGAATGAACAACTCCTACTATAAGGCACTGTGGAATGTCTTAATGAATTTTCAATACACAGATCATACGGTAACTGTGCTGGAAGACCCTAGAATAGAGACAAGGATGGGTTTCTGTTTTTATCAACCACTTAGTTGATGAAACCATTAAGCCAAATTTTTTGAACACTAATCTTTTCAAAAGGAAACGCATTGTCTCTGTTCTTTTTTAGACTCCAATAAATCTAATAATGGAAGAGAAAACATTCTAAGAATTACAAATACTGACATTCATTATACTTTAAGGAAAAGAGGATAATATATATCATTGAACTATTTGCATTTCCATAGAGACAACTGGCATTCACCTAGCAATTTCAACATGATCAAAGATACTAAAATTTTTTTTTTTCATCAGACTTCAATGTCATGCTATGAACTAGCTCTTTAACTATAGGCCCCGGAATATTTGTTCTAACCATAAAGGAGTGTTCGTGTGTGTGTGTGTGTGTGTGTGTGTGTGTGTGTGTGTGTGTGTGTGTGGTACGTGGGCCTCTCACTGTTGTGGCCTCTCCCGTTGCGGAGCACAGGCTCCGGACGCGCAGGCTCAGCGGCCATGGCTCACGGG
>NW_006796749.1:377639-383755 GCF_000442215.2 Lipotes vexillifer | reverse complement strand
GGGGGGCCCAGGCGCCGGGCACGCCGGCCCCGCCAGCCATGACTCATGGGCCCAGCCTCTCCGCGGCATGTGGGATCCTCGTGGACCGGGGCACGACCCCGTGTCCCCTGCCTCGGCAGGCGGACTCTCAACCACTGCGCCACCAGGGAAGCCCTGTGTGTGTGTTTTAAGAAGTTATTGATGGCAAGAAATAGAGTTACATGTAACACAATACCAAGAGGGATTTAGTAGTTCTGATAAAATGCTGCATCCAGTGCTGTGACAAGCCTTATAATGTCAGAGAAATGAGAGGCAATAGAGTATTCCTTTAATTTATGACGGGTGAAGCAGCTGCTAAGATGAAGTACATAAACCACAAGGCACAAGTATGAGAATCTGTATGCCTTACCATAGGTTGTAGTGGAGAGGGGCATAAAGAAAACATTGCACAAAACAAGAAATTTCACATCTTCTATGTTTAATTGTGCTGAGAATTATTGACTTGTATCAACATGGTTTTATACAGTATTTAAAAGATTAAGCAACTCCCTTTCCCACTACTTAGACTTTAAGTACATATTTCATTCTTTTAATTTAATGAGCAATTTATTCTAATAAGTGGGTGTGTTAAGACTTTATCATTTATACTTCATTGTTCAATGTGTGTTTGCATGTTTACAAAATAGAGCAATTATTATATTCACATACACCTTATTATTCTCCTCTGGCACTGGCTTTCCTTCAAAGTTAGGTTTGAATGCCTAGCATTTTGATGACTCTTTAATAAATGCATTGAGTGTGTAAGGAATTTGATTTGTTTTATTCAACATTTGTGCATGCCTGGAAGTTAATTGCATGACAGTTATCTTAGATCTCTTAAAGTATAGGAATTTGGGGTAGTAACATAGGCTGTAACTTTGCAAAACTGTTACAAAATATAAATGACTTTAGTGTTTAAAACAGTGATACTTAGGCTGTGATTAAGAGCATCTCCTTATAAAGAAAAACCCTCCTTGATTCCCTACTAAAAATCTCTTTAAATTCTAAAACTGTTCCTATGTCTGTATTTTAAATAAATGAAAATTTAAATCATGTATAACAGTAAAATTAAATGCAAGCTCCCACAGATGTCAATTTGAACAGGCAGATTTGGCAAAGTGGCCTCTGATTCATTTTTGTGATGATATTTGTTGAAGACTTACTGTAAGTAAATCACAGAGAAGTGGATTTGAGCATATCTTAATGTGCTTAATAGATGATTTTTCTTCAGTTTTATACAGAAATTCCAGAGTATTCTTTTACCCTCAAATGAAAGCAAGAAGAAAGAAGATCAAATGAAAATAGTCTCCATTTATCTGTGCCAAATTCTACAAGCAGAGTTAAATTTTGATTCCTTTTATGTTAAGCATTGTGCCAGCTGATTCTGCATATGAATATGCTTATTGATGTAGGTTTTCCAAATATAAAGTCTCAAAAGTGACTATGCTCACAAGCATAAATACAGTGACATAACTCAGTATTGGCTCCTTGACTCACAGACATGGTTATTCCCCTTTCACAGGGGAGCCCTGAGAAATAAAATTATCTGTCCT
The DNA here is from genome assembly GCF_000442215.2 of Lipotes vexillifer. Lineage (NCBI taxonomy): Eukaryota > Metazoa > Chordata > Mammalia > Artiodactyla > Lipotidae > Lipotes > Lipotes vexillifer. Next base: position 382,184 of record NW_006796749.1, on the reverse strand, counting down.
ACGTTACATAAATTGTAAATTGTAAAAATGTAATCGAAAACTAGCTCTTCAGTTTTTGAATGCAAAAGATTTATTCTTACTATTTTATTAGTCAAACTATGAATAATTTTTAATTTTAATGATACCGTTTAAGCATACAAAAATCAGCTCTTTCCAGGGAAACTGTTTCAGTCCTATGATTGTAAATTGCTTAATGATTCCTATACCTATCTGTGATTTAGAATCACCTAAAAGAACTTTTTAAAAAATTGTAAACATTCCTGGGGATGAATCCTACAGATTCTGAGACAAGTGTAGGGTGGAGCCCAGTGTTCTTCTGTCTATTCAATAAACTCCTTTGGTATTTCTGTTGTGTAGCCAGGTGTGGAGTTGCTGGGGACTGAGGTGTCGGACTTCCCAGAACATTGAGTTTTCTCCCAGTTCCTGTGGCTCTTACTTGCACAAGTATTTTCCCCCACCTAAGAGAAGGATTGTTCACACAAGGTTGTAGATTAAGAAAGTGCCCAGGACTTGCTAGAGTGATTTAGGCCATTGGCAGAAATTAAGTAAGACAACAATTATTTTCCTTAAGATTGGCCTCTTGTTTTTCATTCCCCTAATAAAATTCTAGTCATATGCATTAGTCATTTATTCACACAAATATTTTTTCAATATGTATAGTCTTATTATTTTAAGTCAGCAAAACTATAAATATTTCATATTTAATGAGCTTCTTCAAGCATAAAGAAGCATAGAGGATCTGAGGTAACAAATTCTAGACTTCTAGATGAATTATGACTTGGTGACTGTGAACATCAGGTAAAAATACTGGCTGTGGGATTATGTTGTGCAGAAGATACATGATAGCACTTTTTTTTACACTGGTCCACTTTATTATTTTAATTAGAAGTTTCTCATTGAACATAACAATTTGTAACTAAGCGAAATACTACGAAGAACATAATCTTTTATATCATACACACTGTTTCTTTTAACAATCGATCTGTCTTTCCAACTACTTTGGCTTCAGAATTTTCAGACCTACTGAAATGTTGAAGCAGTATAACACTGCATACACTTTCTCTAGATTTATGGCTGTTAACCTACTCCCTCTGCATTTTTGTCTGCCTGTCTACCCATACGTGCCTTTTTTGGTCTGCTAAACCATAAGAATACAGTTTACAAGAATTAAGATTCTTAACTCTAAAAATTTGGTGTACGTGTCCTAAGGAAAAGACATTCTCCTCCGTGACCTCCATACCCTTATCACACCTAGAAAGATTAGCCTTAATAAAATATCATTTAAGATAGACATTATTTACATTTCTCCCAGTTGTCCCCAGTGGTGTTTATAACTATTTCTTTTTAAAATTCAGTTCAAACTCAGTCAAGTGTCATGTGTGGTTTTTTAAATATTTTTTAGTCTCTTTTAACCTAGAATGGTCCCCTTTCTGTTTTTGTTTATTCCTTTTTCATGACATTGCATTTTTTTAAGAGTCCAAGCTCACTTTTGTTTATCCATTGTTGTTATTGTTGTCACCAATTTTTGTGGAATGCTTCTCATTCTGAATTTTCTAGTCAGTTTCTCATAGTTTGTGATAAGCTAAAGCTTTTGGTCTAATACATAGGTGATATTAAGTATTTATTATTGCATCATGTCCTGTTTTCCACTGTTGGTGTTGCTAATTTGATTACTTGATGAAGGTAATGACCGTCAGTTTTCTTCATTTAAAGGTTCATTTTTCTCTGTGATTAAGAGCTAATTTGTGGAGTGGTGGAATGAGACTTTATGAAAAGCTCTTCTTTTTTCTCCTTCCTGTCCCTAACCCTCATTTTGTTTCCTTACTAAAAGTCATTGTCTAACATTGTCACATTCAGTGCTTTTCACCAGTGAGAAAAGCTGTAAAACTATGTCCCTGAATGTAGAATGTCCCATTTTCACTCACTATATTTGTATCAATAAAGGTGGAACACATTATTCTGCAGTGATCACGTGGTCTCCATACCTTGGCCGGCCTCAGTGAGATTTTATTATGCCATAGCTGAAGGACAGTAGCTTAATGAAACTTAGGAGAGGTAAAGCTCTTGGAAGTCATTTAGTTTTCTATCTACTAGAGTTTCCTCCAAAGAAATGCTACTGTAGGCACCTAGCTCTTATTTTCTTTAAATTTTGTTAGCTTTTTGCTTTGAAATAAATACAGATTCTTTGAAATAAATACAGATTTCAAAGATTTTAAAGGAGGGTCCTTTGCATCCTCACTCAGCTTCCTCCAATGTTAATATCTTGCATAACTATAATACAATATCAAAACCAGGAAACTGACATTACTACAGCACACAGGTTGGAGTGGGGATTGAGTTGGCCCACCCAGGCTTTGAAGATACTACTGCAGACAAATCAGCCTGCCTGCTACTCCCTTGGTTGTAAAATTGCCCTGATGGGCTTAGGACTTCTCACTAAGTCTTCGTTGGACTTCCCTTTCCTTATCTTTGGCCCAGGAAAGTAGGCATTCTTGTTTTTCTTGTCTGTACTTTGGTAACTTTGGACTGTAGAACTCTGCCCAGTCTAGGAAATATGGGAGATAAAAAGAAAACTAAGAAAGTTCACCACACTATATTTCCTCAAGGTCTGAGCACCCTAGCAACTCTGACTTCTACTTTTCAGCTTCCAGAGTCCTTTTGTCATTCTCTTTTTATTTATTTCCAGGCCATTCGGTTGTATTGTGAGGAGAGAAATAGGGAAAATTGAATCTATGCCACCTTGTTTTCTTTCCTTAATTTTTATTTTAAGTATTTGTATTATATATTATTTTCATTTATGTCTTTACCCAAAAATGGGACTATCATTTTCTAAGAGGAAAAAAGTCAACAATATTCAGCTAAAATAAGGCAAATATGCTGTGATGCTGCAATCATTTTTTCTAGTCTCAGGCTGTTTCAGAACATGCAAAATACCTTGCAGTCCCTCATTGCTTTGGGAATTATATGTAGTTGATATCAACATATAGTGTTAAAGGAACTTACTTTAGATTAAAATTTGAAAAATCTAAATTTCTGTTATCTTGAACTTTGAAGCCAGTAAATATTTTCAGTTACACATAAGCCACTTGTTAAAGACTGGCTTAATCAAGACAGGTACCCTGTTAAGGTCAAGATTAAATTTGTGATGTCCTCTACAAACAAACAAATAAAAACAAAATGAAAATTTATTTGGGCTCTGAAATTAGTTTGTCTAAGAAATCCATGCAGTAGTAAAGCTATTCTAAAGTTTTAGCCTAATCTAAAGTTAATGGGCTTCAACATTTGGGGGGTCATGCTTTCTTACTCTGTTTGCTCAGAAACACATTATGGAATGTGTATAGGGTTAGAAGTAAATGGATAGAGAAGTTATAAATGAACGTAGATGAAAATGAATTTACTTCTTATTTTACTTTAGTTTTTGCCACACCACGTGGCTTGCGGGATCTTAGTTCCCCGACCAGGGATCGAACCCAGGACCCAGCAGTGAAAGCACTGAGTCCTAACCACTGGAGTACCAGGGACTTCCCTGAGATGTTTTTTATTTAACATCTTTATTGGAGTATAATTGCTTTACAGTGGTGTGTTAATTTCTGCTTTGTAACAAAGTGAATCAGTTATACATATACATATGTTCCCGTATCTCTTCCCTCTTGCATCTCCCTCCCTCCCACCCTCCCTATCCCACCCCTCTAGGTGGTCACAAAGCACCGAGCTGATCTCCCTGTGCTATGCGGCTGTTTCCCACTAGCTATCTATTTTACGTTTGGTAGTGTATATATGTCCATACCACTCTCTCACTTTGTCACAGCTTACTCTTCCCCCTCTCCATATCCTCAAGTCCATTCACTAGTAGGTCTGTGTCTTCATTCCCATCTTACCCCTAGGTTCTTCATGACCTTTTTTTTTAATCTTAGATTCCATATATATGTGTTAGCATATGGTATTTGTTTTTCTGTTTCTGACTTACTTCACCCTGTATGACAGACTCTAGGTCCATCCACCTCACAACAAATAACTCAATTTCGTTTCTTTTTATGGCTGAGTAATATTCCATTGTATATATGTGCCACATCTTTTTTATCCATTCATCCGATGATGGACACTTAGGTTGCTTCCATCTCCTGGCTATTGTAAATGGAGCTGCAATGAACATTTTGGTACATGACTCTTTTTGAATTATGGTTTTCTCAGGGTATATGCCCAGTAGTGGGATTGCTGGGTCGTATGGTATTTCTATTTGTAGTTTTTTAAGGAACCTCCATACTGTTCTCCATAGTGGCTGTATCAATTTACATTCCCACCAACAGTGCAAGAGTGTTCCCTTTTCTCCACACCCTCTCCAGCATTTGTTGTTTCTAGATTTTTTGATGATGGCCATTCTGACTGGTGTGAGATGATATCTCATTGTAGTTTTGATTTGCATTTCTCTAATGATTAATGATATTGAGCATTCTTTCATGTGTTTGTTGGCAGTCTGTATATCTTCTTTGGAGAAATGTCTATTTAGGTCTTCTGCCCATTTTTGGATTGGGTTGTTTGCTTTTT
>NW_006796749.1:346541-377163 GCF_000442215.2 Lipotes vexillifer | reverse complement strand
GAGCCATGGCCGCTGAGCCTGCGCGTCCGGAGCCTGTGCTCCGCAACGGGAGAGGCCACAGCAGTGAGAGGCCTGCATACAGCAAAAAAAAAAAATCTTCCAACAAACAAAAGCCCAGGGCCAGATGGCTTCACAGGCAAATTCTATCAAACATTTAGAGAAGAGTTAACACCTATCCTTCTCAAACTCTTCCAAAATATAGCAGAGGGAGGAACACTCCCAAACTCATTCTATGAGGTCACCATCACCCTGATACCAAAACCTGACACAGATGTCACAAAGAAAGAAAACTACAGGCCAATATCACTGATGAACATAGCTGCAAAAATCCTCAAAAAAATACTAGCAAACAGAATCCAACAGCACATTAAAAGGATCATACACCATGATCAAGTGGGCTTTATCCCAGGAATGCAAGGATTCTTCAATATACGCAAATCAATCAATGTGATACACCATATTAACAAATTGAAGGAGAAAAACCATATGATCATCTCAACAGATGCAGGAAAAGCTTTTGACAAAATTCAACACCCATTTATGATAAAAACCCTCCAGAAAGTAGACATAGAGGGAACTTTCCTCAACATAATAAAGGCCATATATGACAAACCCACAGCCAACATTGTCCTCAATGGTGAAAATCTGAAACCATTTCCACTAAGATCAGGAATAAGACAAGGTTGCCCACTCTCACCACTATTATTCAACATAGTTTTGGAAGTTTTAGCCACAGCAATCAGAGATGAATTTACTTCTTAAACTCTCTTGTGAAAATGCAAGTATTAATCCCAGAATATTTTGTATTGGGTTGGCCAAAAGCTTCGTTCGTTTTTTTCTGTAAGACGGGTCTAGTAGAGCTTAGTTGTCTTTAACTTCATTCGAAACAATTTTATTAGATTGTATTGTGACAGCTGTCTTATCAGCGTGCATTTTTTTAAAAATTTATCAAAATTGTTGAATTTATGTGTCGCCATTTTAATATTGAAGATGGAAGAGAAAAAGCAATATTTTCATCATATTATGCTTTATTATTTCAAGAAAGGTAAAAACAGAACTGAAACGCCACAAAAAATGATTTGTGCAGTTTATGGAGAAGGTGCTGTGACTGATTGAATGTGTCAAAAGTGGTTTGCAAAGTTCTGTGCTGATTTCTCGCTGGACGATGCTCCACGTTTGGGGAGACCAGATGAAGTTGATAGCGATCACATCGAGACATTAATTGAGAGCAATCAATGTTATACCATGCAGTATAACAACATACTCAAAATATCCAAATCAAGTGTTGAAAGTCATTTGCACCAGCTTGGTTATGTAATTCGCTTTGATGTTTGGGTTCCACATCAGTTAAGCAGAAAAAAACCTTCTTGACTGTATTTCCGCATGAGATTATCTACTTAAACGTAAAAAAAAAAAAGTTCCGTTTTTAAAACAAATTGTGATGGGTGATGAAAAGTGGATACTGTACAATAATGTGGAATGGAAGAGATCGTGGGGCAAGCGATTTGAACCACCACCAACCACACCAAGGGCTGGTCTTCATCCAAAGAAGGTGATGTTGTATATATGGTGGGATTGGGAGTCCTCTATTATGAGCTTCTTCCGGAAAACCAAATGATTAATTCCAACAAGTACTGCTCCCAGTTAGACCAACTGAAAGCAGCACTCGACGAAAAGCGTCCAGAATTAGTCAACATAAAACACATAGTCTTCCATCAGGATAATGCAAAACCGCATGTTTCTTTGATGACTGGGCAAAAACTGTTACGGCCTGGATGGGAAGTTGTTATTCATCTGCCATATTCACCAGACATTGCACCTTCGGATTTCCATTTATTTTGGTCTTTACAAAATTCTTTTAATGGAAAACATTTCAGTTCCCTGGAAGACTGTAAAAAGCACCTGGATTAGTCTTTTGCTCAAAAAGATATGTTTTGGGAAGATGGAATTATGTAGTTGCCTGAAAAATGGCAGAAGGTAGTGGAACAAAAGGGTGAATACGTTGTTCAATAAAGTTCTTGGTAAAAATGAAGAATTTGTCTTTTATTTTTACTTAAAAACCTAAGGGATTTTTTGGCCAACCCAATAGATTATATAAGCCAACTATTCAAACATGTAGGAGTTAGTTCTCTGATACAGGCGAAGACTATAGAGAGTTTCGAAGAAGAACAGTACAGTCAACAATCAAAAAATAATTTTTGGCATTTCTGCAATGTAACTGCCCTCAGGGAAACTGCGTTCTATGGGAGACTAAATAAGGTGACAAATAACATAATGCAATTATATACAGTGCAATAAAAAGAATAGGAAATGGTGAATGGTCACAAGGGTGCGTATTTTAGCTGCGTTTGTCAGGGAAGACCTCTCTAGGGAAACAAGACTTTCACACCTTTAATAGAAACCTGAAGGATGAAAAGGATCCAGCCATGTTAAGATTCTGGAGGAAAAGTGTTGCATGCAAAAGAAACATGTTTGATGAATTCAGGAAAGGCACGACCTCTTTGTCTGGTTGGAGGCAGGGAGGTTGGGGTTGTGTGGTAGGAAAAGATAATGAAGTGTATTGAAAGAAGTTTAATTTCAATCTAGCCATAATTGGAAACCCTTAGAGAGTTTTTAAAAGAAACCCGATATACTCAATGCATGTTTCTATTTTTAGGAAGTACACCCACTGCTCTGTGAATAACAAATACATGAGAGGGGCTGGAGTCTGATCGAGGAAGCAGGAAGCTAAGCAGTGGTTTGGGAAGAAAGATGGGCTGTTGCTTAGGCCAGGGTGGTCGTGGCAGAAGTCATAGGATTCTCAACATATTTGGAGGTAAAGCTGCCAGAGCTTGCTGATTAATTTTATGTGGAGTGTGAGGGAAAGTGGTGACTGTAGGGGAGTGCTAAATTTGGGGGTTAGGGTGCCTACGAGATTAACACTGACATTATCTGCAATGGAGAATAACTGAAAGGTTTGGTCTGGAAATTAATTTGGAGATGTGGACATTATGGAAAACAGCATTAAAATACACAAATCTGGAGTTCCAGGTTGAAGTAGGCTGGATATGTAAATTTTTGGAATTATTGTCTGTTCTGTCTTTTAAAGCCTAGGTTACTGTTGCTTCACTTAAAGAGCAAATGTAGGTAAAGAAGATAAAATGACTGAGGACCAAGACTTGGATTTTTGTATCTTTATAGGCCAGAAAGAGAAGAGAGAGCTAGGAGGGGGTTGGAATATACATTTATATGTACCAGTGTAATTGCTTCTGTGGTCTAAGAACAGAAGGAGGAAGGAGGGTCTAAGAACAGAAGGAGGAGCAATTCTGGAGGGCTCTATTAAAATTGACTGTGGTCAGCGATGTCTAAAAAGAGTGAATGAAGCAAAAGACAAAAAGGCTGGCCATCTATGGAGATTCTATCAAGAGTAGAGCAGATGTCACCACATCTACTACTAAACTACAGGTGGGAGCACCCAGTCTGAGTCAGGAGCAATGAGATATTCACGCTTTACATGGTAGACATAAAGAGGCAGGTCCGAGCAGGGGCAGAATAGGTGAGACCTTTGCAATAACTTAAAGTAAATAGCACAAAGAAGTCTTAAAATACAATTAATTATAAAAGATAAAGCTGAAGTGGCATATAACACAACTGATATAATTTCTACTGCATTTTTTTAATTTAAAAGATACATGTACATATTAGAAAACTTATTGTGAAAGGAATAAAGTTCACTTTTTCACCTTTCATTCATTCAGCAGTTATTGAGTGTTTTTTCTCTGTGCCAAATTATGTTTTAGGTGTACTAGGTGATGGAGACAGCAATTAACAAGGCTTAGCTTCCATTATAGAGCTGAAAAGAAAGCCTTGCGCTCCCAATTCTCCTCAAGGAAGATAAAAAATATATCAAGTTTTGGTGTATCTCTGAAAAAAAATAAACCAAACACACACGTACTATGGTATACGTGTGTGTGTATGCATATGTTGTTTGCATACATATAGATAATACATTTATTGTATATGCTTATATTTATTATTGAAATTGTCTCTACATGATAATAGTAAATAGTGTTAGTAAATAGACCACTTTGTCCTTTACTTTTTTTTTTCATTTAATACTGTATTTCAGAAGCTCTTTATGATGCTATGGTAGACCTACTTTATTCATTTTATTAGAAACAAATGTATTTCATTATGTAGCTGTACCACATTTTATTTAACCAATCTATTATTGATAAACATTTTTTTCTGCAAATTTTTCCTGTTAAAAATAATGCTGCACCTAGCATCCCAATTCATATATTAAGCACATAATTGCAAATACATCTATTTGTGAAGTAAGTTCTTAGCAGAGAGATTGCTGCATTAAATGGTTGTCTGTTCTTTTTAATCAATCAAAAGGCATTAAAGATGCTCATACAAAAGAAAAAATGTCTTTCTGGCAGTGGCAATATGAGCCAAGTATATATCAAAGGTAATTCTTTAAAAATACCCAGGATTTTAGAGTGTTTGGCTTAAAATCATTATCAGTCTTACTTCTTAGATAGAAAATAAGCTATAGGGAATGGCAGGAGATTACAATGAGCAGGTTCATTAATCAAATTCTACTTATGCCACCGTTGGCTATGTATTAGTTTAAAAATAAATTTAATTTTGATTATATGTTGCAATATATAAAAGTGAACTTGGACATTATGTACTTTTGATATGTAAGATAGATAAATCTAATTCTGCTGGTAAAGCTCCTAAAATAGTGATTGGACAATAGTAGGTACTCAATAAATTAAAATTATTGAAATAATTTATTCATGGCTCTGTACACTTGAAAACCATAGCAAGCCTCATTTGGAGATCCAAAGGGGTTTGCTTACTTCAGCAAAGCTGGCTTGTTTCCTCCCCCAGAACTTCCTGGTTTATAGTCTTATAGCTAGAAACCTAATTTACCGGCAGAACATGGTAGTTTCATGGGGCAGAATCACAGTAGAATCATGGGGCAGATTCATGGTAATCAAACATGCGAGACTTATGTATAGAATAAGACTGCAAATACAGTAGTTTACAGTGAGAGCTATAACTGTTGAGATTGCTGAACAATGTCTCAGGTATTCTCTTCTGGGGGCTCTCAGACCCCCTCCCCCATCACCTTTAGTGGAGTTACGTTATTCATTTGAAATCTGGCCAACTCTCAGAAAATTTTTTTCCAGCTTTATTGAGATATAATTGACAAATAACATTGTGTAAGTTTAAGGGGTACAATGTGACGATTTGATTACACATGTACTGTGATAAGATTACGTTTCAGAAAATTTGAACCTTAAGATAAATAGTAATAGTAATGCTATACAGAATAAACTAATTATTTGTAAGTCCAAAATGATGTGAGTGAATGAGATAGAATTTTTCCATATGATAGAATGTAAACTAATAAATATAGAAGTAACTATGAAATTAGAAAATCACTATTTGGCAAAAACTGGAGTAAAAATCATTTCAGGAAGAATCATCAATTGTCACTACAACTACTGAGTAAATGTTTGATGATAAACATAGTATTTTTCCCCTAAAGAAACCTATTAAATTCAAAGAGGAAAACAGGAAATTTATAATGGAGAAACCCAGCAGATCCCTCCTTAGCCAAGTGATCAAAGTTAAAATCACCATTAATAGTGATGTGCTTCCTAAATAAATGCCCTGAGAAAGACACAGCATCTCTTTGATTCCTGAAAAAAAAACAAACAAAAAAAGCATAACCTGAATCTATCTGCCAGACCCAAATTGAAGGACAATCTACAAAAACAAAAACAAAAACAAAACAAAACCTTATATTCTTCAAAAATGTCAAAGGCATGAAAGATAAAGCCTGAGGAACTATTCCAGATTAAAGAAAATTAAAGAAACATGGCAACAAAATGCAATTTGAGCTCTTGGATGAGATCCTGGACAGGAAAATGTATTTCTTCTTTTGCATTTCTAATGCATACACAACATTAGTGAGATAATTGAGAAATCTGAATTTAAAATTTGATCTGAATAATGCCTATAGATTAGAAACTAGTAACGTTTCAATGTTAACTTCCTATTTTTAACAGTTATAGTGTGGTTATGTGAGAAATATTCTAGTTCCAAAGAAATATGCACTGGAAAATTTAGGAGAAATGGGGTATCCTGTCCACAACTTACTCTTAGATACTTCAGAAAAAAATATAGAGAAAATGTATCTGGTAAAATATTTATATATTGATATTCTTGGAATCTGGGTGAAAAGTATAGCAGAGTTCCTTGACTAGATTATAACTTTTCTGTAAGTATGAAACTATTTCAAAATGAAAAGTTAAAATGTATTCTAAACCAAATATTCTGGCTACTTTATTCTTAAGTCAAATGTTTTTATATTTTCCCATACGTACAGATCCTATCAAAATGCTTTGTAAAAATATATTGTGTTACTTTTTGAAGATTATTTTGGAAGCCAGTGTTAAATAAATATTGAATACATGAATAAAATATAATTTTAAAATAAAGAAGACAGGAAAGGGAGGAAGAATGAGGAGATAGAGGAAATGAGTGATACAGAGAATGGAAGAAAAGAGGTTACAGTAGCCCTCCCCTCCTTTATCCACCATTTAGCTTTCTGTGGTTTTAGTTACCTGAGGTCAACCCAGGTCCAAAAATATTAAATGGAAAATTCCAGAAATAAACAAGTGTAAGTTTTAAATCATGCGCCCTTCTGAGTAGCATGATGAAATCTTGCTCCACCCCTGCCCCCCACCCTGACAGGAAGCATCCCAAGCATTCCTTTGATCCAGTATATCCCACCCAGTAGTCACTTAGCTCTATGGGTTATCAGATGGACTGTCCAGGTTCTGCAGTGCTTGTGTTCAAGTAACTAGTATTTTGCTCCCAAAGTGCGAAGAGTAGTGATGCTAGCAATTTGGGTTATGCCAAAAAGAAGTCATAAAGTGCTTCCTTTATGTGAAAAGGTGAAAGTTCTCAACTTATTAAGGAAATTTTAAAAATCATATGCTGAAGTTACCAAAATCTATGCTAAAAACAAATCTTCTATTGATGAATTTGTGAGGAAGGAAAAAGAAACTCTGGCTAGTTTTGGTATCTCACCTCAAACTGCAAAAGTTATGGGCACAGTATATAGTGTTTGGTTAAGATGAAAAAGGCATTAAATTTGTACAATAAGATACTTAGAGAGAGACCACATTCACATAACTTTTATTACAGTATATTGTTATAATTGTTCTATTTTATTATTAGTTGTTATTAATCTCTTACTGTGACTAATTTATAAATTAAAATGTGATTATAGTTTTGTATGTATAGGAAAAAAACCCACAGTATACATAGGGTCCAGTACTATCGGTGGTTTCAGGCATCCACTGGGGGTCTTGGAAAGTATCCCCCATAGATAAGAGGGGAAACTGCTGTACAGGTGTACCAAGGAAATATTGTGGGTTTGGTTCCAGACCATGGCAATAAGGTGAATATTGCAATAAAGAGAGTCACACAAATTTTTCGGTTTCCCAGTGCATATAAAAGTTATGTTTACACTATACTGTAGTCTGTTAAGTGTGCAATAGCATTATGTCCTAGAAAACAATGTACATACCTTAATTTTAAAATATTTTACTGCTAAAAAATTCTGACCATCATCTGAGATTTCAGCGAGTTGTAGTAATATTAAAAATCACAGATCACCATAACAAATATAGTAAAAATGCAAAAGTTTGAAATATTGTTGAGAATTATGTGACAGAGGCCATGAAATGAGCAAATGGTGTTCCAAAATGGTGCTGGTAGACTTGCTCGACAGAGGGTTGCCACAGATCTTCAATTTGTAAAAAAACGCAGTATCAGGCTTCCCTGGTGGCGCAGTGGTTGAGAGTCTGCCTGCCGATGCAGGGGACACGGGTTCGTGCCCTGGTCCGGGAAGATCCCACATGCTGCGGAGCGGCTGGGCCCGTGAGCCATGGCCGTTGAGCCTGCGCGTCCGGAGCCTGTGCTCTGCAACGGGAGAGGCCACAACAATGAGAGGCCCGCGTACCGCAAAAAAAAAAAAGAAAGAAAAAAGAAAAAAAGTAGTCATTCTGATCCCTTCCTTTTAAAAACTAATTTCCCACTTATCGCGAACACCTGTATGAGATTCCTTTTGCGCGCTTGCTGAATTTCAGCTGCATGTTATTTGGTAGCCCAGGGCAATATATTTTATCTAGTCTTAAACTGTTTTTACTTTTCAAGTAAGGTGACTCACCCAGCAAGGAATTTGTGGTGACAGGTATTATTTTAATCTCGTCTTGCTCTTAGTTTTCCCGTCTTTTTCTGAAGGGTGAGAATCCCTTATATTTAAAAGCTTATGCCAGGGGACTTCCCTGGTGGCGCAGTGGTTAAGAATCCGCCTGCCAATGCAGGGCACACGGGTTCGAGCTCTGGTCCACGAAGATCCCACATGCCGCGGAGCAACTAACCCGGTGCGCCGCAACTACTGAGCCTGTGCTCTGGAGTCCGCGAGCCACAACTACTGAAGCTTGCGTGCCTAGGGCCCGTGCTCTGCAACCAGAGAAGCCACAACAATGAGAAACCCGTGCACCGCAATGTAGAGTAGCCACTGCCCGCCACAGCTAGAGGAAGCCCGCGCACAGCAACAAAGACCCAACACAGCCAAAAAATTAAAAAACAAATATTTTTTAAAAGCTTATGCCACTATTATCTGACAGTCTTTACTCTCTAGTAATCATAATTATTATACTTTTTAAAAATTCTGTTCTGATTCTTGTACTTTCTCTCTGCAATCCAGCTAAAATATCAAGATGTACTTTTACTTAGGACTGATGTTCTTCTCTTAGGGTGTTTCTAGGGCTTAGTAACACTAAAACCTTCATGACTTTAAAATGAAAAATGGACTCAATTTCTTCTGAACTAAAAGCTTTCTTCCTTCTAGATACCACTTTTGCTTCTGAAAACTACTGTTAATGTCTCAATGTGCTTTGTGAGAATCTAAACACAAATACATAGTTGACTGCTGAAACTGAAGCAACTGCAGGGGGTTGAACAGAAGATACAGATATTTTTTTAGTGTAGTATCCTCTTTGTCAGGTTTTTTATTTTCTTGAAATTTAGTGCAATAGCATAACACTTTTTTTTTTTATAGCTGATACGTAATGTATGCTTTCCCATAAATCTGAACTTTGTCTGGCAATGGACATGTTCAAGCACCGCAGTATAATAACCCTATTACAATGACGGATTATAATAGCCCCTCACGGTCTAAGGTCAAAGCATTAGAGCTTTTGGAATTTCCAAAACTTTCTATGTTCCAGAGAATCCATCCCCTTTACCTGTTTAAATGGAGGCAAACTAATTGAAAAGTCAGTTAATCTATAATTGTTTGGCTCACCCACTTCCATATAGAAGACTGGCAGTCAAAATCCCACTGACCCTATGAAGTCCTAAAACTCCTAAATTCTTTTCATAACAGTAAAACAAGTTAATATCATATATTTCTCAGGAAATGCTGAGTTCGAAGAAAATTAAGCTAAATATTCTTTGGTGTTCTTAATGTAGTGAACATTAGGTGAATTGCCTTCCCAGTATCCAGCCCTTCCTTTCCCCCTGTGTGTGTGCTGAGATGCAACCTCCAGCTGATGAGCAAGCATGGGTCAGTGTGCCCTTCATAAGCTGTCACAGCAACGTGTCCCTCTCCCTAGACCATTGATTACGTCAACCCAAGGTAAACCTGGAACTTTGCTGGGACACCATGGACTGAGGAGGCATCCCTCCTTGACATGGAGATTTGAAGATGAAGTCTGAAGCTCCCAGAGACCATTATGAAAAGATATATCCGAACCCCATCATCTGGTAGAACAGAGCCAAGCACTGTAGAGGGACCTGGTCTGGATGGCATTGTTTGTAATCCTGGATCCAGATATGCCTAGAGATTTTCTATTCCTCGAGTTTTCATTCATGTAAGATAATAAATTCCCCCTTCCCCTGATATACACACTCATACATATACACAGACTCCTCTTCCTGCTTAAGCTAGTTGGAGGTGGGTTTCTTGCATCAAAAGTGTCATGAAAAATATACTTTCTACTTTATTGAAAAAGAGGTTGATACACTCAGGAAGGCTCTTATAAGGCTGTTTACAAGCACTTTGCAAATGGCTGGCAAACGGGAAAATTCTGATTCAAAATGTCAGGGAAAAGAATGGTCACATTTATTTTGACAAGGTCACTGAGGTATTTTGGATGACACCCCAGTCTTAGAGTAAAAAAGCTTGAGTTTAAGCCCTATATCCAGCACTTACTGGCAAGTCACTTATTTTCTTAGGGCTTTGGTTATAAAGTAGGAATGATAATTACCTTCTTAGCTACTTTACAGAGCTATAAGGAAAATAAGTAATGGATATGTATGAGCTTTTAAAATGATAGAGACCCTAAAAATAGAATGAATTAATAATAATAGTCAAGTGTAATTTTCCACTTAAGTAGTTTATTTTCAGCTTTGCATCTATCTATCTTTTTCCTTTAGATAATCTGTTCAGGTTTGCCATACTCTCAGAATTATTATATTTAGAACTGGAAAACTGTTGCAATCCATAAAGCTAACAGTGAGTAGCGGCTTATTGTGAAGTGCTGAAAAATACTTTCATCTGAACGGATCTTTTTCACATCTGCACATTTTGGGAAAATATACTTAAAGATTAATAGGAAGAGAGCTTCTTTTCTTGAGACTATAATAAGGTTCCCATGAAACCAAATAAAATTTGATATTTTTTTAATTTTCAGAAAGTGAATGTAGAACCCAGCTGTTTACTCTCATTAGTCTCTTTCTTTAAACATAAAAAGAGAACAAACAGATGGAGCTGTAATGTAATGTAAATCAAGCACTATACATGAACATACCCAAATAATAGGGACTTCCACATCAAGTGATTGGAAGCCCTCATGTGGAAACTCAGAGCAGGAATTTGTGCTGAATCATCTATGGAATTAAAGTTTTGGGAGTATGTGAGGTAGTTAAAAATAAAGATTCTGAGCATAACCGTTGAATCCAGATTGATCATTAAGTCCATGTACAGTGATTCCTCTGTCTGCCAACTTTGAGAGCCACTGTATTACACTGCATTAAGGTAAAACAAAATAGAGTCCAAATAACATTGCAGGGACTTAAAATTAAATATTTTTAATTTTAAATTAAATTTAATATTTAAATATTAAATATTTGAATTAAATATTAATTATTAAAATTAATAACAGTGATAATAATGACAAAATTAAGACACTAATAAAACGACATTCCTCCACCCCCACCCCACCGCCATCATCAAGAACTCTGCCAACACAAGCAGCATAATTGCCTGCTTCTCTCTGCCTCTTTGACTACTCATATGATGCCATGGCAATGATGCCAGGCAGTGCTTCACAACCTTAGTGAGCACTTGAATCCCTGGAGAGTTTGTTCACAATGCAGATTCCTTGGCCCTACCGTATGCCATGTCAAATAAAGTTCTCTAGCATTGGGATGAAGCTGAATTATATGCAAACACCAAGTTCGATTCTGATTTGACTGGAGGGCCAGACTCTGAGAAACTATGTACTAAATATGACCTTGACTTTTTCAACTTGTTTATGGATCCTGAAGATCAGTAAAGGTTAAGAAAGCAAAGATCAGGCAACTGCAATAATATTATCTATAGACTGATGACTCTCAAATATATACCTTTAACCCTGTCTTCCACTGAATTTAAAAGTCATATCCTAACTGGCTTCCTGACATCTTCAATTGGATGTTGAATAGGCATCATAAAGTTACCATGAACAAAATAGAACTCTCATTCCCTTCTTGCCCAGGATGCTCCCTTAACCCAATTGCATCCACCTAATTGCTAAAGCCAGAAAACTAAGAGTCATTGTTCTTTCCTGTCTGTCCATCAGCCCTCCTGGCTAAAAGCTTTCTGCTCGAATCTCTGAACAATTCTTCATTCATCACCATGTCACCTACACAGTTAAAGGCTCTCCATCATGAGGAGTTGGTGGTGACACTGCTGTGAATGTCTGGAAAAAAGCATCAGGTCCAACACAAGATTCATGTTGTTCACCAGCTCTAATAAACTATAGGACCAATTTTTTTAAGCTTCAAAAAATACTCTTGAGGGGTGGAGTCAAGGTGGCATACTAGGAGGACGTGGAATTCGCATCTCCTCACAACTAGGGTACCTACCAGGCACCAGTGAGGGACCATGGACACCTAAGGGGATGGGAGGAACCCCCAGTGACCGGACGCTTGTGGGATCTTGGTTCCCAGGCTGGAGGTCGGGCCTGAGCTCCTGTTGTGGGAGATCCGAGTCCAAACCACTGGACTGACAGAGAACCTCAGACCCAGGGAATATCAATCAGAGTGAGGCATCCTGGAGGTCCTTATCTCAGCACCAAGAGCCAGCTCTATCCAACTGCCTGCAAACTCCAGTGTTGGACGTCTCAGGCAAAACAACCAGTAAGACAGGAACACAGCACCACCCATCAAAGATAAAAAATGAAATGACAAGAGAATGTGTTACAGATGAAGGAGCAAGGTAAAAACCTACAAGACCAAATAAATGAAGATGAAATAGGCAACCTACCTGAAAAAGAATTCAGAGTAATGATAGTAAAGATGATCCCAAATCTCAGAAACAGAATGGAGATAATACAAGAAACATTTAACAAGGTCTAGAAGAAGTAAAGAGCAAAAGAAAGAGTGATGAACAATACAATTACTGAAATTAAAAATACTCTAGAAGGAATCAATAACAGAATAACTGAGGCAGAAGAACTGATAGGTGAGCTGGAGAAAAAACTGATGGAAATAACTGCCGGGGAGCAGAATAAAGAAAAAAGAATGAAAAGAATTGAGAACAGACTCAGAGACCTCTGGGACAACAGTAAATGCACCAACATTCGAACTATAGGGGTCCCAGAAGAAGAAGAGAAAAAGAAAGGGTCTGAGAAAATATTTGAAGAGATTATAGTCTAAA
This sequence comes from Lipotes vexillifer, assembly GCF_000442215.2. NCBI lineage: Eukaryota > Metazoa > Chordata > Mammalia > Artiodactyla > Lipotidae > Lipotes > Lipotes vexillifer. Next base: position 364,163 of record NW_006796749.1, on the reverse strand, counting down.
ACTTCCCTAACATGCGAAAAGAAATAGTCAAGTCCAGGAAACACAGAGAATACCGTACAGGATAAACCCAAAGAGAAACATGCCGAGACACATATTAATCAAACTATCAAAAATTAAATTCAAAGAAAAAATATTAAAAACAGCAAGGGAAAAGCAACAAATAACATATATGGGAATCCACATAAGGTTAAGAGCTGATCTTTCAGCAGAAACTCTGCAAGCCAGAAGGGAGTGGCAGGACATATTTAAAGTGATGAAAGGGAAAAACCTACAACTAAGATTACTCTACCCAGCGGGGATCTCGTTCAGATCCAATGGAGAAATTAAAACCTTTACAGATAAGCAAAAGTTAACAGAATTCAGCACCACCAAACCAGCTTTACAAATGCTAAAGGAACTTTTCTAGTCAGGAAACACAAGAGAAGGAAAAGACGTACAAAAACAAACCCAAAACAATGAAGAAAATGGTACTAGGAACATACGTATCAATAATTACCTTAAATGTGAATGGATTAAATGCTCCAACCAAAGGACATAGACTGGCTGAATGGATACAAAAACAAGACCTGGACATATGCTGTTTACAAGAGTCCCACTTCAGACCTAGGGACACATACAGACTGAAAGTGAGGGGATGGAAAAAGATATTCCATGCAAATGGAAATCAAAAGAAAGCTGGAGTAACAATTCTCATATCAGACAAAAGAGACTTTAAAATAAAGACTATTATGAGAGACAAAGAAGGACACTGCATAATGATCAAGGGATCAATCCAAGAAGAAGATATAACAATTGTAAATATTTATGCACCCAACATAGGAGCACTTCAATAATAAGACAAATACTAACAGCCATAAAAGGGGAAACTGACAGTAACACAATCATAGTAGGGGACTTTAACACCACAGTTTCACCAATGGACAGATCATCCAAAATGAAAATAAATAAGGAAACATAAGCTTTAAATGATGGCAATAAACAAGCTGGACTTAATTGATATTTATAGGACACTCCATCCAAAAACAACAGAATACACTTTCTTCTCAAGTGCTCATGGAACATTCTCCAGGACAGATCATATCTTGGGTCACAAATCAAGCCTTGGTAAATTTAAGAAAATTGAAATCGTATCAAGTATCTTTTCTGACCATAATGCTATGAGACTAGATATCAGTTACAGGAAAAAAAAAAAAAAACTGAAAAAAATACAAACACATGGAGGCTAAACAATACACTACTAAATAACCAAGAGCTTACTGAAGAAATCAAAGAGGAAATCAAAAAATACATAGAAACAAATGACAATGAAAACAGGACAGCCCAAAACCTATGGCATGCAACAAAAGCAGTTCTAAGAGGGAAGTTTATAGCAATACAATCCTACCTTAAGAAACAAGAAACATCACAAATAAACAACCTAACCTTACACCTAAAGCAATTAGAGAAAGAAGAACAAAAAAACCCCCAAAGTTAGCAGAAGGAAAGAAATCATAAAGATCAGATCAGAAATAAATGAAAAAGAAATGAAGGAAATGATAGCAAAGATCAATAAAACTAAAAGCTGGTTTTTTGAGAAGATAAATAAAATTGATAAACCATTAGCCAGACTCATCAGGAAAAAAAGGGAGAAGGCTTAAATCAACAGAATTAGAAATGAAAAAGGAGAAGTAACAACTGACACTGCAGAAATACAGAGGAGTATGAGTGATTACTACAGGCAACTCTATGCCAGTAAAATGGACAACCTGGAAGAAATGGACAAATTCTTAGAAATGCACAACCTTCCGAGACTGAACCAGGGAGAAATAGAAAATATGAAGAGACCAATCACGAGCAATGAAATCGAAACTGTGATTAAAAATCTTCTAACAAACAAAAGCCCAGGACCAGATGGCTTCACAGGTGAATTTTATCAAACATTTGGAGAAGAGCTAACACTTACCCTTCTCAAACTCTTCCAAAATATAGCAGAGGGAGGAACACTCCCAAACTCATTCTACGAGGCCACCATCACCCTGATACCAAAACCAGACAAAGATGTCACAAAAAAAACTACACACCCAAATCTCTCATGAACATAGATGCAAAAATCCTCAAGAAAATACTAGCAAACAGAATCCAACAGCACATTAAAAGGATCATACACCATGATCAAGTTAGGTTTATACCAGAATGCAAGGATTCTTCAATATATGCAAATCAGTCAATGTGATACACCATATTAACAAATTGAAGGAGAAAAACCATATGATCATCTCAACAGATGCAGAAAAAGCTTTTGACAAAATTCAACACCCATTTGTGATAAAAACTCTCCAGAAAGTAGGCATAGAGGGAACCTACCTTAACATAATAAAAGCCATATATGACAAACCCACAGCCAACATCGTTCTCAACGGTGAAAAACTGAAACCATTTCCTCTAAGATCAGGAACAAGACAAGGTTGTCCACTCTCACCACTGTTATTCAACACAGTTTTGGATGTTTTAGCCAGAGCAATTAGAGAAGAAAAAGAAATAAAAGGAATCCAAATTGGAAAAGAAGAAGTAAAATTGTCATTGTTTGCAGATGATATGATACTATATATAGAAAACCCTAAAGATGCTACCAGAAAACTACTAGAGCTAATCAATGAATTTGGTAGAGAACCTGGTTACAAAATTAATGCACAGAAATCTCTTGCATACCTATACACTGATGATGAAAAATCTGAAAGAGAAATTAAGGAAGCATTCCCATTTACCACTGCAACAAAAAGAATAAAATACCTAGGAATAAACCTACCTAAGGAGACAAAAGACCTGTATGCAGTAAACTATACAACAGTGATGAAAAAAATTAAAGATTATACAAACAGAGGGAGAGATATACTATATACTGGGTTAGGAAGAATCAACATTGTGAAAATGACTCTACTACCCAAAGCAATCTACAGATTCAATGCAATCCCTATCAAACTACCAATGGCATTTTTCACAGAACTAGAGCAAAAAGTTTCACAATTTGTATGGAAACACAAAAGACCCCGAATAGACAAAGCAATCTTGAGAAAGAAAAACAGAGCTGGAGGAATCAGGCTCCCTGAATTCCGACTATACTACAAAGCTACAGTAATCAAGACAGTATGGTACTGGCACAAAAACAGAAATATAGATCAATGGAACAGGATAGAAAGCCCAGAGATAAACCCACACACCTGTGGTCACCTTATCCTTGGTAAAGGAGGCAAGAATATACAATGGAGAAAAGACAGCCTCTTCAATAAGTGGTGCTGGGAAAAATGGACAGCTACATGTAAAAGAATGGAATTAGAACACTCCCTAACACCATACAGAAAAATAAACTCAAAATGGATTAAAGACCTAAATATAAGGCCAGACAGTATAAAACTCTTAGAGGAAAACATAGGCAGAACACTCTATGACATAAATCACAGCCAGATCCTTTTTGACCCACCTCCTAGCAAAATGGAAATAAAAACAAAAATTAAAACGGGACCTAATGAAACTTAAAAGCTTTTGCACAGCAAAGGAAACCAAAAACAAGATGAAAAGAGAACACTCAGAATGGGACAAAATATTTGCAAATGAAGCAACTGAGAAAGGATTAACTTCCAAAATTTACAAGCATCTCATGCAGCTCAATATCAAAACAACAACCCAATCCAAAAATGGGTGGACCTGAACAGACATTTCTCCAAAGAAGATATACAGATTGCCAGCAAACACGTGAAAAGATGCTCAACATCACTAATCATTAGAGAAACGCAAATCAAAACTACAATGAGGGGGCTTCCCTGGTGGCGCAGTGGTTGAGAGTCCGCCTGCCGATGCAGGGGACATGGGTTTGTGCCCCGGTCCGGGAAGATCCCACACGCCACGGAGCGGCTGGGCCCATGAGCCATGGCCGCTGAGCCTGCGCGATGGGAGAGGCCACAACAGTGAGAGGCCCGTGTACCGCAAACAAACAAACAAACAAACAAACTACAATGAGATATCATCTCACACTGATCAGAATGGCCATCATCAAAAAAATCTACAAACAATAAATGCTGGAGAGGGTGTGGAGAAAAGGGAACCCCCTTGCACTGTTGGTGGGAATGTAAATTGATACAGCCGCTACTGAGAACATTATGGCGGTTCCTTAAAAAACTAAAGATAGAACTCCCATACGACCCAGCAATCCCACTACTGGGCATATACCCTGAGAAAACCATAACTCAAAAAGAGTCATGTGCCACAGTGTTCACTGCAGCACTATTTACAATAGCCAGGACATGGAAGCAACCTCGGTGTCCATCGACAGATGAATGCATGAAGAAGATGTGGCACATACATGCAATGGAATATTGCTCAGCCACAAAAAGAAACGAAATCGAGTTATTTGTAGTGAGGTGGACGGACCTAGAGTCTGTCATACAGAGTGAAGTAAGTCAGAAGGAGAAGAACAAATACCGTAGGCTAACGCGTATATATGGAATCTAAGATAAAAAAAAAAAAGGTTCTGATGAACCTAGGGGCAGGACAGGAATAAAGACACAGACGTAGAGAATGGACTTGAGGACACGGGGAGGGGGAAGGGTAAGCTGGGACGGAGTGAGAGAATAGCATTGACATGTATACACTACCTAAATGTAAAACAGATAGCTAGTGGGAAGAAGTTGCTGGCACAGGCAGATCAGCTCAAGAGCTTTGCAACAACCTAGAGGGGTGGGATAAGGAGGGTGGGAGGGAGATGCAAGAGGGAGGGGATATGGGGATATACGTATGCATATAGCTGATTCATTGCGTTATACAGCAGAAACTAACACAACACTGTAAAGCAATTATACTCCAACAGAGACGTTAAAAAAAAAATCAATACCAAAAAAAAGCTTTATGCTCCCTTTTTAGCAAATCCTGTTGCCTCTGCATCCAAGTAAATCACTCATTGTTGGCACTTATGTGTTTGTTTAGTGAAATAAAATCTTCACTACTGCCACACTCATTAAAGCTACCACTCTTTTACTTCTAGGCTAATGAAAAAGCCTCTTGATGTTTCTCCCTCCTTCCATTCCTACTCCAAAATCCATTGACCGCTTAGCATTCAGAGTAATCCTTAAACATTGTAATCAGATCATAGCTCACCTCTTTACATATGTCCCAATTTGCTTAGGATGGTTCCAGTTTATATCTGTTTTCCTGATATAATAATTGGGAAAAGTACCTTTCTTTCCTAAAAATATGCTGATGTAGAAAAATATATGATCACTATTTACAATCTTCCATTCGTTTTGAATTGTACTTAAAATCAAACGCAGATATTGACTCTGAACTTTTAATGTGCTTAAGTGTAGTCTGGCCCTGCCTGTTCCTCAGCTTCATCTCTTGCACCACACCCCTCCCTCATTTAACTCGCATCACACTTGCTGTCTGATTCTTCACCTCGAATCTTTTGCACAAGAGCTTTTCTTTTCCTGGAACACCCTTCTTCCAGAGCTCCCGAGGACGAATTCCGTCTTCTTATTCGAGGCTCAGTTTTAATGCCACCTACTCAGATAGACTTGCCTTTCATCACTCAAATAATTTCCCAACTATTATCTACCAATGCTTTGCATTTACTGTTATCTATCTTATAATATACCACCATATGACTTTTTTCATCCTTTACTTGTTTATTACCTGTCTCTCCTACTATAATACAACCTCACAAAACCAGAAAATTTATGTCCCGTTCACAATTTTATTCCTGGCACCTAGAAAAGGGCCTGGTGCTGGGGCCCTCAAGAAATGTATGTTGAATGAATGAATGAGTCCCAATGGTGAAGTTCTGTTTTACCTCAGTAGAACTTACAGATTCAGGCAAATTCTGCCTTTCTAGCTGAATCACTAGTCAAAATTTCCAAAGTAAGATTTTAGAAAAAGTCGGTTTTCAGATCTTTTTATTCTGTTTCTCTTGTTTTGTTTTGTTTTCTTGCCAGAATGCTGTAAAACATTACTCCAAATATTTTCTCAATTTAGGTGGATACTGAAAAGTTGCAAATCTGTCTTGAATTTGGTGCCAATTCAGTCTCCATCATTCTTCAACTCAGATTCTGAGCCTTTGTTCTGAAAATGGATGTGCCTCTGAAATTTTTTGGACTCTGAAAAGATAACTTATAGTCTGTGAATTTTATGAAGTATACCTGCCCTGTAATATGGCTGAGGGCATGAGGTATGAAGTCATTTGGTTAACTTCGCTGGACTGCTCAAGTAGTTTCTACCCTACTCACCTACCTCTATCTTCATTCAGCAAGCTGGAGATCATAATTACTCTTACCTTCATCCTAACCTTCAGAGAGTAGCATTTAACCACCTACTTTTTGTCCTGGGCCTCTTTTTCCTTTGACACAAACAATACAGAGGTGGGATATAGTATCCCTGTTGCATTCTAGTTCCCAAGGACATGGGAGAAGCTGGAGAACTCAGTGTTTCAGAGCAAGGGGCCCTGGCTGTCTTACTTATTCTGTCCCTTACAAGTTGTGACACATTGGGCTGTATCCCACTTTCAAAAAGTGGCAGTAATAATAATGCTTACTTCGTAAGGTGTTGTAAGGTTATGTGAAATGACTCACACAGAGTGCTTAGCACAATCATTGGCATTTATTAAATGCACAATAAATATTATTGGTACACCTCTCTTATGATTACAGCTTTTTAAAAACTTTTTTCCTTATTTATTTATTTATTTATCTATCATTATTATTATTTTTTTGGCTGCATTAGGTCTTAGTTGCAGCATGTGGGATCTTTTGTTGCGGTGCGTGGGCTTCTTTCTAGTGTGGTGTGCGCACTTCTCTCTAGTTGTGGCTTGCAGGTTTTCTCTCTCTAGTTGTGATGCATGTGCAGGCTCCAGGGCGTGTGGGCTCAGTAGTTGTGGCACATGGGCTTAGTTGCCCCGCAGTATGTGGGATCTTAGTTCCCTGGCCAGGGATCAAACCTGCGTCCCCTGCATTGGAAGGCGGATTCTTTACCACTGTACCACCAGGGAAGTCCTACGATTACAGCTTTTACTCAAGCCTCTGGCCTGCATGCTTCCTATAAGTTATTGCAAGACATTTGAGGCAGCAGGACCAACACAAATCAAATCCATGAGTTTGACTTGATAGGAAGGCCAGAGGCAGCTATCTCGTTGGCTGGAGCACAGTAGTCAGAAGGGCAGAGAGAGCAGATAGCTGCCATGTGTGTGTAGAGGTCTGATAACCCACGGAACACCTTCAAGAGTGAATCCAAAAGTTCTTTCAGGCACCAGTTTCTCCTCTGATTCTGTCTAAGAGGCTGGATATAACTTGATGGGCTTTTATTTCATTTTAGAAAAAAAAGAAGTAATAAGGAATTTTCTTTGTTTATTAAAACATATCAGATTTAAGGATATATCAAATTTGGAATTTATTTGCATACTATTGTTACCCCTCTCTTCCCTTCCTTCCTCTAATCATCAAACCAGTGTCTCTTGAACACTGCATTTTCACCTTCATTTAAATGAGATCGTTGAAGAACTAGATTTGGCTCCTGTCTGACCATAAGGCTTTCCTAAATCTATCTTGTGTTTCCTTTGAAAGATGTGCAGTCAATGGTCAAATATATTCCTCCTGAAACCATATGATAATTCAAGTGTATGGTAAAGGAACTTTCCAGTTTTTATACTCCAAGCCTGACCTCAAACTTCTGGGTAACAGATTGCTAGGTAATTTTTAGTTAACTCTTCATCCTTAGAAGGATTTGTTATTAGACAGATGTGCAGTTGACAGCATACTGTGCATTATTCTCATTATTTTTTTAATCTAAGCATAGCTCTCTTTATAGTAGTTTCCCAAAAGGAAGTTGGTGCTATTTTATTTTTTAACTATTAGACTCGATAAGAGCTGCTCAGTGCATTAATTGTGCATCATATTTTAAAACACAAAAACATAGAAAAGCTACCTGCAGAATGAAACTGATAAAAATAAAATTTTCTTATATTGCTAGCCTCTGTTTTTTCCTCCTCAAGGGAAAACACGATCCTATTTATTGCAGCTACAACAATATTTGTGTCATTTCATCATGTCATTCCATTATCACAACTCAGCAGACTCAGATGAATTTGAGACAAATTTGTTGAAATCAGTTGTTATTGTCTCTTTCAAACCAAATGTAGATATAATGTCAAAGAAGTACAGAACTGACATCATTAAACTATGTGATATTTTGGAATGAAATAGTAAGTCATACATAATTCTCTTGCATAAAACTAATTTTAAAATAAGCAATTTGTAATGGATAATTTTTATCTTATTGAGTATAATGTTTGGAAACGGATGTGAGACTTGTTTAATTGGGGCTATGTTTTACAATGACAGCTCACTCATAATTTTTTTATTGAAGTATAGTTGATTTACAATGTTTCAGGTATACAGCGAAGTGATTCAGTTTGATAGATAGATAACTTTTTCAGATTCTTTTCCGTTATAGGTTATTACAAGATATTGAATATAGTTTCCTGTGCTATGCAGTAGGTCCTTGTTGTTTAGCTGTTATATATATAGTAGTGTCTATCTGTTAATCCCAAATTCCTAATTTATCCCTCCCCCCGCTTTCCCCTTTGGTAACCGTAAGTTTGTTTTCTATGTCTGTAAGTCTATTTCTGTTTTGTAAATAAGTTCATTTGTATCATTATTTTTTATGATTCCACATATAGATGATATCATATGATATTTGTCTTTCTCTTTCTGACTTATTTCACTTAGTATGATAATCTCTAGTCCATCCATGTTGCTGCAAATGGCATTATTTCATTCTTTTTTATGGCTGAGTAATATTCCTGTGTGTGTGTGTGTGTGTGTGTGTGTGTGTGTGTGTAGTCACATCTTTTTTCTCTAATTAAGGCATTTATTTGGTGCAAATTAGATTAAATTTCAGGAGGTAATGTCCACACTAGAAGCCCATATCCATTTGTTAATTTGAGTGCCCGCCACTTTGCAGTAACCTATAAAACTAATAGTAGTTTCACCAACCTGGAAGGCAAAAATATCTGTCTCTCCCTCTGGAAAACAGCTTTGAAATTACATAGTTTCCCAAGTGGTACTTTTGGGAAATATGCATACTGGGGGGAAAAAAATCTATTGACTGTTATTTTATTTTGCTTTTCCATTTTGTTTCCAAATTGAATTCCAGTGCTAAGATATTTCTTTTTTGTGTAACTTGAAGATACAAAGAGTAGAAATTTTCTTGTAAATCACTTGTGAGTGCTGTGCATATTTTTCAACCTAATTATTTTATGAAATTACAACAATTCATATATTTTATCATGAAAATCACATCTTCTTTATCCATTCATCTGTCAGCGGACACTTAGGTTGCTTCCATGTCTTGGCTATTGTAAATGGTGTGGCTATTAACATTGGAGTGCATGCATCGTTTTGAATTAGAGATTTTATCTTTCCCAGATATACGCCCAGGATTGGGATCTCTGAATCATATGATAATTCTTTATTAGTTTTTTAAGGAACATCCCTACTCTTTTCCATAATGGGTGCACCAATTTACATTCCCACCAATAGTGTAGGAGGGTTCTCTTTTCTCCATACTGTCTCCAGTATTCATTATTTGTAGAGTTTTTTTTTTTTTTTTTTTTTTTAGTGGTATGCGGGCCTCTCACTGTTGTGGCCTCTCCTGTTGCGGAGCGCAGGCTCCGGACGCGCAGGCTCAGCAGACATGGCTCACGGGCCCAACCTCTCTGCGGCATGTGGGATCTTCTCGGACCGGGGCACGAACCCGTGTCCCCTGCATCGGCAGGCAGACTCTCAACCACTGTGCCACCAGGGAAGCCCATATCTGTAGACTTTTTGATGATGGCCATTATGACTGGTGTGAGATGATACCTCACTGTAGTTTTGATTTGTATTTCTCTGATAATTAGCGATATTAAGCATCTTTTCATGTGCCTGTTAGCCATCTGTATTTCTTCTTTGGAGAAATATCTCTTTAGGTCTTCTGCCCATTTTTTGAATGGGTTGTTTGATTTTTTTGATATTGAGCTGTATAAGCTGTTTGTATTTTTTGGAAATTAATCCCTTGTCAGTCATTGTTTGCAAATATTTTCTCCCATTTGTAGGTTTTCTAAACAGTTTTTAAAGTCTGTTCTTAAAATAAAAGAAGATCAAATGGAATAGTGTGTAAATTTTTATATGGTTTTATAGTTTGCCAAAGGCCTCAGTCATCTATTATCTAATTTTTATTTTTAAGCTCGTAACAAAGCCAGAAAATGGTTAAGGTACTTGCAGTAATGACTACTGATTGTTTGGTAGAATTTATGGAAACATGTAAAATAGACATGTTGCTCAGATCAGTAATTAAATTATCTGGCCTTTTTAAATATAGGATGCCCACCACTTACTAAAAAAAAAAACAAAAAAACCTGCTTGGTCAGATTTGAATCCTACTCAGGAATTACATATATGATAAAGATGACATTTCACATTAGTGGGAAAAGCACAGCCATTTCGACACCAGTTGGCTTTCATTTAGGAAAAAATAAAATTAGATGACCTATATTACAAAATATATCAAAATAAATCACAGATGGAGTCAATATTTATCTATAAATAGACTAATCAATAATTAGAAGGAAATAGAGAGGGATATTTTAATTATCTTGAGTTAGGCATGGTGTTCTTGAACAAGATTCACACCCCAGGGAAAATATTGGAAAGTTTAATTGTGTAAAAATTTTAAGATGTCTTGGGCCAAAAATACATCAAAAAGACAAGTAACATGTTAACAAGTAACATGTTAGCAAGATAATATTTGCACTATTAAGTCGGAGGTTCAACCACAACACCAAGATACAACAGACATTCAAAACTGAGGTATCAGGCCAGGATGAACTTTTATTTTTTTTATTTTTATTTTTTTTGCTGCATTGGGTCTTTGTTGCTGCACGCTGGCTTTCTCTAGTTGCTGCCAGTGGGGGCTATTCTTCGTTGTGGTGCACGAGCTCTAGGCGCATGGGCTTCAGTAGTTGTGGCACATGGGCTCCAGTAGTTGTGGCATGCGGGCTCAGTAGTTGTGGGTCACAGGCTCTAGACCGCAGGCTCAGTAGTTGTGGTGCACTGGCTTAGTTGCTCCGCGGCATGTGGGATCTTCCCGGACCAGGGCTCAAACCCATTTCCCCTGCCTTGGCAGGCTGATTCTTAACCACTGTTCCACCAAGGAAGCCCAGGATGAACATTTTTAATGGCTATATCTGAATGCCAGTTACACAACTCTTAATCTCCTCACCTGTTTCATATAAGGATCTGGGGGTGGCCATGGGGATGGGACAGAAGTATGTGAACAGATGATGTCTGAAGTGAACTGTTGCAGTGCTGAGAGATCCTACTCTGTTCTCCTCGCTGAGAAAATGCACATTTCAAGGCCACTGAGAAGACTAGTGGCTCACAAGGAGAACCTGCAAAGTGTCCACTGCATTTAGAAGTGACAATTGTGCCTGATTCCCATCTGAGAAATGTCAAGGTTGAGCGGTGGCCTTGTGAGCTGTCTCAGAAGTCGCTGTTCTCCCAGAATGTGTCCGACCCATGAGTGATCAGGATGTGGGTCATATCCTGGAAATAGACTGAGTGATGTCGTTTTACGACCTGTCCACAAAGGTCAATCAAACCTTAGTGGAGAGTAACTGGAGCTGAGTTACTGCAGGATTCCCAGGCATTCACACAGGTCAAATGATGAGAGAGCTCAACAGAATGCATGCAAGCCCCGTGTGAGAGTCTGTTTTAATTATCTGCCAAGCTGAGAAAACTCCATCTCATCTTATGGTAGTATCTATCAATTAAGGGCTTTTTGCAAATCCTTGCCCTCCTTAATTCCCTTCCTCCTCTCTCCAACATCCCCACCCACAAGGGCCAGAAACTAAAGTTAGTAAGGCTGGGAGAATATAAGAAAGAATGAAAAATCCAGCCACATCCCCTTTCCTAGCTGGAGGCTTCCCTCTAGAGCTCAAACTGAGAGCAGATAGGCTCCAATTTTAAATGAATTTTGGAGTTTTGATTATCAGATGAAAAAGTGCACTTTCTAAATCTGTACCATTTCCATATTATGTATATACTGTTTGTATTTTCTAAATCTGTACTATTTGCATACTATTTGTATAGTTTACTCTCGAAGCCTGTGCTCTTTGTATTACCCAAAAGTGACTAGAAATGAAGTGACCCAATTTTTCACCCAGCGGCTGGGGAAGAACAAGTTTCATTTAAATAAATGTAAAGAGAAAAAGCAGGAGTGAAAATGGTGGCTTCAGAATTAACTCTTAGAGTCCTGTTTGTTTGAATACTTGTTACATTTATAGCATATATAACAGACAGAAGGGTAAATCTGGAATTCTTAAAGACTGCCTAGAAAATCAGGCTACTCATTAAGAAATACAAGTCACCAGCAAAGGTAGGAAAATATGCTCAACCCAACACGTAATATAGGAAATGCAACTCAAAACGAATTAAGATTTGTTTGGGTTATTAGATTGGCAAAAATTATTCAAATTTAGTTATGTAAACTGTTTATTAAATTGTGGAGAAACACATAGTTTCACACTATTTATAGGACTGTAAATTGGTCTAACCATTTTAGAGGAGAATTTCATAGAAACTCTCAGATTTTATGTGGCTGTGCCAGCAGATCCAGCAATTCCACTGGTAGGGATCCCTTTTAGACAAATTTTTAAACACGAGTACCTATAGATATTAATTTATTTATTCATCCAATATTATAGAGCATCTAGAGTGTCCATGATCTGTGTTAGAAACTGGCAATATAGATCAGAGAATAAAAGACAAAACAAAACAAATAACTCTTGTCATCACTGAGCTTACTTTCTAGGGTGGGGTGAGGTGCAATATGTATAATTAAAATAAGAGAATGAAATGCTACTTTATAGGAGGATAGTGTTAATGGCAAATGTCATGCAAGCTGATGGACATGAGGTTTGCTTTTGTGGGGACAACAAAATATGAAGTGGCTAGTGAGGTTATGCCTGTGAACGAGGTGAGCAGGGAACAATATGGTAATCTGGAAAAAAAGAGATTTCTCCGTAAGGTAATATCTGACACCAAGGCTGTGAGGCAGGAACAAATGTGGAGTGTTTGAGAAATAGAGAAAAGTACATTTTAGAATCCAGAGTACAAAAAGAGGGGCTGGATTTTGGTGGAAGAAGAGAGAACAGTAGAAACTGCAGGTAAGAAAGAATATATGGGTATAGACCTTCTGAGGTGGGTTGATACAGAGGCTGGAGGTTTTCTAGTGTTTTTATGACTGCTTTAATATCTCAGTTAGGGAAAGGGATGTTGGGGATTTGCAAAGAGAGAAGGAAGTGTGAAATAGTCATCTAGGAGACCTGGAGAGGGAAATGACTAGGAAACACAGTGTCACAGCCAGGGAAGCTGAAAGACTTGCTTGAGGTTTGACTTCGTGAATTTCAAGTGAGACTGATCAGCTGGTTGTGATTTTCCTCCAAACATGTTCAGCTACACAGACACAGGCAGAGGGTAGGTAGAGATTTGGAGTTACCCAGGGTTGGTGAGTGAGTAAAGAGGTAAGGGTGAGGATTTACACAGAAGAGTGATTTTAATAGGTGACTATGGGGGAAGGAGTGGATTTCAGATCACCAAATAGGAGGATTATAAGTCCCCATGGGGTCTACGGAAGTGGTGATGTTAGGGTGTACTCTACACGGAGTGAGCTGGAAGGCAGAAGACATACTGGGAGGGAGAATGTTCTTTACCACATTCTTCTCAATAGTAAAAATATGAGAATACTTATAGGTTATCCGTATGGAGACAGTAAAATAAGTTGTGTCATATCCATAATTTATAATACAAAGAAGTGACTAATAATTATGCAGTCAGGTTCTATATACTAAAGTTTATTAGAGCGGTAAGAGGGAAAAAGCAAGGGAGAGGACAACATAAATAATTGAATCCCATTTGTGTGAAAACACACACACAGTCAAAAGGGAATATACATATAAATCATCACAATGTATACTTTAAACGTCGCAGTTTTATTTGTTGATGTTACCTCAGTAAAGCTGAACAAAATATATATGCAAAACAGTGGATATCAAATGGTATGAAAGGGTTTATATCAAATGGATAATTGGCGAGGAGAGTGGAAAACATCCAGACTGACAGCTCCGTGAGGGGGGGTCCATGTCTCCGTTTCTTAGCAGGATGACCATCACCAGGTGCTATCCTTGGCAAGTAGGTAGGACCTCAGTAGTGGTTGTTTGAATGAATGAATCAATGAATGAATGACTTTCACCTTACATTCCCTACTTCTCTTTAGTTAAAAATTTCAGACATTGTATTTGTGTACCACTCATTAAATTAAAATCAACTGAGAAACCAACCAGCCACCCAACAAATAACAGAAAAAAGTACTCCTAAAACTCTAGGAACAAGCATTGTTAGATTGAAGAAAGTCTTCAAGATATTGTCAGACTAAATACTGAATCTTAAAGGTGATTTCTCTTAAAATTAGGTAAAATTTTTAATTGTTTTTTTAAATAAGAAACATAAAGGTATGCTATATCTTCTCTAATGTGAGGATTAGTGAAAGAGAATTTTGTTGAACCAGAGCTTCTGGCAACTTCACATGTAATTCCACAGTGTATCTCCCAGAAGCATTCTCTGCATAGGGTAAAACTACTGCTCACAGACATAAATACAAAGCAACCACATTATCCTGATTAAAATTGAGCCATAACTTTTATAAGCTTTAATGCAACTACTTTTTTAGTGCTGCTTTGTCTCTCCTTGTTTCCTATTTATGACTCCTGTTTTCCAACTTTACTATTTGATGCTTACTTACACATTTAGAGGAAGGAGTTTTATGATGACACAAAATTAGACACGGGGATTACTTCATCTTTAACTCATTTTTAAAATATGTCTCATGGAGCATCTTTTTATTTAGAAACAATAAAGAGGTTGTTAATGAAAAAAAAAGAGGTCATCATTTCTTGGTGTTTACGTGAGTTTGTTAACTGCAGAGAGCTGCAAGAGAAGAGGGGACATTTAGGGACCCAGGAATGTGTGAAAATCCTGTATTTGTTACACAAAGAAGGAGGAAGGCAGGGAGGAAGGAGGAACTCACTTTCATCCAGGTTTATAAAATTTAAACAAAGAACATTCGCTCTCTGCTGGATTATTTTGGAAAGAACATAAGGAAATGTTAAAAAGAAAAAAAAAAGAGGATGGAAGAATAGAAGGACAGAGACAGAGAAAGAAAAAGGAAGAAACAGAAATGAAGGACTACTGAGAGAGGAAGGTAGGGAGAAAAGTATGATCGAGAGCGAAGGAGAAGGAAAATATTTATGGAAGGAACTACATTTCATTTTACATTTGCTGCTGTAAATCTTGAATCCAGTCTGTACATATATGACTCAAATTCTTTTGTTTTGTTTTTCCAATTCTAATCTGGAAATGGTCCCCAGAATAGAAGCCCGTTAACATACAACCTTTCTGTGGTACTGAATGTCACTAGACTAACAGATAATTACTACCACTTTAATGGGTGACTGAGTATCATTGTCATAAAAAAGTTCAATTTGATTTTGAAAATTTAACAAGATTTCCCCAACCTTAATTAGTTATTCATTAATACAGTTTAAAATGATTAATGCCTTCCAATAAGTAAAATCCGTGTTTAAATTTGCATTCATCATTTGAAAGGTTAGAAGTTTACTGAGACTATCGACATATTCATAGGCAACCTGGATGCAAAAGTTAACAGGTAAATATGAGAGGGAGCACCAAATTCATGGCAGTCCAGGCCAGTGACTCATAAGTCTTCTTGGGGTTACAGTTAGTGGAGATGGAAAACTTCTATTCTGTCTCAGGTTAATTACCCCAAAGTGACGAATTGCTTAATCTTAGAGATTCCTTCCCCAATACCCTGCCTTTCAATGTAAGCCCTGAAGGAATGGCACTACCAGAGTTTTCTCCCTCTCGTAAGTTTCCTTGTGCTTTTAAGGGAAGGACTGCCCAAGACATTGACCTAGTAGTTTCTTTTCCCAGCTTATCTGATTTGGGAGGGGGTCCTCAGCAGAAGAGGTTTAAATACTCAGAGCAGCCTTACAGCATCATCCTCCCCAACTCTCACCCTCTCACCCAAGGTGTGTTTTCTAAGCACTTCCAAAAGGTTGGAACACTGGTGAATGGAGAAGAGCTCAACTTTCACATCAAGATCTGTTGATGCTAACTTATAATATCCTTAAATGCACTTTAGTTTTCTCCATGTTCCCTGCATCACCATAGTCCAAGCCATTATCTTCTGTCACCTGGATTACAGCCATAGCCACTAACTGGTCTCTCTCTAATTGTGTCCCCTCCAAACTATTCTAGGAGCTTTGGGGCAACACATATAGGGGTTCAAATCTCAGCTCTGCCTCTTATCAGTAGTTGATCATGGACAAGTTAATCTACCTTTGGACCCACAATTTTTTCATCTAAAAATGGGACATATCTGTCTCTTAGGTATATTTCGAGCAATATACACACATATACATACATACATACACATGGACACAAATATATAAATATATGTTTACCCACCCAGAATTAGCATATGATTTGACTCATAGTGGTTGCTCAAAATTAGCTATTACTGCTGTGTCTTGTTAGCAGATGTTCTTCAAAAATTTTGTAAACAGGATATGTAAAAATGTAATAATTAGCTAGAATTCAATACAAAATAAGCTAAGTATCTTATGAATGGTATGGAGTTAGTGTTCTAGAGATTTGGAGGCCAGGAATATCTTTTCTGGCACTGGGAAGATCTGCCAGAAGAAGCAAAGACTAATAAATGTGTCCTTTTGTCTATTTTTTTACTAGATGTAGATTAGAGTAAGAGAGTGACAGTACTCCCTAAGAGATAAAACAAAACTTTTAGGATAAAGAATCCTGCACCCATAAAATGCTGGAGAAACCATTTATCCCGCGACTCTAATTGGTACGTTGAAGATAACTGTGTGGGGGTGTGTATGTGCACAACACAGTTTAGCTGGGATGAAAAACAGACTTGGTCAACTCAGGTTAATTTCTCTGTTAGATACTTTTGGCTGGGAGTAAGAATTGTATCTAGTCTCTATTTTCCCAACAATGGGTGGAATGCTCCCTTGTTCCTTCTCCTGTATTCCTTGTGATTTTACTGTGCTAGGAGAAATTTCTACCTTTTCACAGACTTGTCTCCAGCTGGGATTCAGAGCACTGATAAAGCCTTTCTTTGCTTTCCACCCGCCACCCCCCAACCCAGCACTCCACCTCCCCTTTGGTAATACCGTTCTTCTTTTATGGTGCCTCTACTTCCGCTGGGAGTAGTTTGATGGGGGCCATTAACCACTCTCTCCCCCGTACATAGCCATAGTGATTGGCTCAGAAATGGAAGAGGTGCCCAATAGACTTAATCACAATACTTTTCAGACTTTATAGATGGCTATATGGACAGAGATGCCTTTTCTTCTACCCTCTGAACTGGAATAATTCTTGTTGAAATTTTGCTGGGAGGGTGGTTAGTGGATAGGAAAGAGGGACCAAGTCAAGGAGAGAGAAGCAGAAAGAGAAAGGTTGAGGGAAA
>NW_006796749.1:275334-346431 GCF_000442215.2 Lipotes vexillifer | reverse complement strand
GGGAAAGAGAGAGATGGAGAGATTGACAGAGAGAGAGAGATGGACAGAGAGAGCTCCCCAAACTGGAATGGGTAGAGATCTGAAAGCCCTGTAGGAACGAATGATCATTCTTTAGCTGTAGTCAGGGAGGTTGGAAGACCTGAGGAAAAAATTAAACTCAAGGAGTTCCCAGTTTTGGCAAACAGCCCCTTACAAGTGTGCTGCCTTTCACAGAGCCTTGCAGTGGTCTTAGACAATTAAGATATTGACCATCCACCACCACAATGGTCTAATGAAGGAAATTTCCCCATTGTCCAAGACTGCTGAAAGCCTAGTTTGACATTTGCAGGCACTGTGCTTTGGAAGTTCTAGCTAAAGAGTTGCTGATCCCAGTGCCCATGTCAAAATATCTTTGAATTTTCTTTATAAATCTGAAGCCTTCCCAATGCCAATGGGTTTAAATGGCTTACTGTCTACCACGGCGTAGGCTGTAAATAAAGATTGGTAAAAATGCACAAAATCTTGTTATTCTTATCATGTGTTGGTGGTTCTGTGTTGACTTTGCAGAAGACCAAAATTTAAGAGAAAAGCCAGTGATCTTAAGCAGCTCAATGTTGTTTTTTGTGGTAGCTGATGTTCTTATCAGTGGGCACTGGGTGGGGTCTGGGCCTCATCCTCCTCTTCAGTTAGAGTGTGGACCGAGCACTCTGATCTCCTCCTCCTAGGGTCTGGAAAGGCAACTTTTTCTTTAAAGTAGTGGTGGGTTGGGGTGGGTGCAGGGGACCACATGAACACAGCAATGAACAGAATAGAAGAGTGATGGATCCCTCCCTGCTGATGCGTGTCCGGTGCTGACCCCAGGAAGGAAAGTCTGCAGAGGGCTTGCTGAGATGGCTTCATTAGAACTTTCTGTTGCCTGGCCACAACACAAAGCTCCTGAGCCATGTCTCTTGTAAGGCTTTCCTTCAGTATGCTTTGGGTTTTCTGTTTTTTTTAAGACTTAGATAATGAATTTCTTTTCTTCCTCTCACTTTTTTTGTGTATTTCCTGTCATAGCCTCTTTTGAAGGGAAGTACAATTTAAAGAGTAAAACTATTGGGTGAACAAATGGCAGAAAGATATAATAGAGTTTTGAGGGAACCAGGTGGGCAGTTCAGGACAGAGGGTGGGTGTGAAAAGTAATGGCAGGTTTCAGGATGAAGAAACATCAAAATAAATGTTTTTTATTTTTATTTATTTATTTTTTAGTACCAAATGATACTGTAAAAATCAGAATGACAGATCTGTAGAACTAAATTCTCATGTTTTTCAAAATGTACTCCACTGCAAAATAGTCCTAAAATACGCTCAAGTAGTATGAGAGTTCATTGGTTAAATATCTTTATAAAACCTGTAGGTCACCTCTCTGACTTAGAGTTACAACGCACATCAGCAAATGAGACGTTCTAAGAAATTCCTGCAGAAAGGAAACCTGTTTAATCTAGTGGGTTCAAATTTATCTGATCCTATATTCCTTTTCTGGGTAACACTTAAAACATCCTCAGAACTGATAATCCAAGGAACGTGCTTTGGAATAGGGTGGTGGAATTCACACGAATTTACCAAAAAAAGTTAAAAAAAAAAAAAAAAAAAAAAAAAAAAAAAATTTTGGGGGGTTGAAATTAAACCCCCATTGTTTCCCTTTTTTTTTTTTTTTTTTTTTGGCGGTCCGCGGGCCTCTCACTGTTGTGGCCTCTCCCGTTGCGGAGCACATGCTCCGGACGCGCAGGCTCAGCGGCCATGGCTCACGGGCCCAGCCGCCCCGCGGCACGTGGGATCCTCCCGGACCGAGGCACGAAGCCGCGCCCCCCGCATCAGCAGGCGGACTCCCAACCACTGTGCCACCAGGGAAGACCTCTATCGATATTCTTATATCACATACTTCAGTTGGGAAATTGAAACCATGTGGTTATAGAACTCACTGAAAACTTTCTCCCTGTTCATAATCTGTTTCCTAGTGTGTGGCTCTGGTGAAAAAGATATGATAAGCAGGTGGGATGATAATACGATATTTTGTTTATAAATATTTAAAAAGTGATTGTTACACAGCAATGTGAATGTACTTAATGCCACAGAACGGTACACTTAAAAGTGGTTAAAATGATCAGTTTTATTTTATGTATATTTTATCGCAATTTTAAAAATGAAGAGAAAGAGAAAGAAAGAAAGGAAGGAGGGAGGGAGGGAGGAAGGAAAGAAAGAAAAAGAAAGGAAGGAAGGAAGAAAGGAAAGAAAGAAAGAAAGAAAGAAAGAAAAGGAAGGAGGGAAGGAAGGAAGGAAAGAAAGAAAGAAAGGAAAGAAAGAAAGAAAGAAAGAAAGAGAAAGAAAGAAAGAAAGAAAGAAAGAAAGAAAGAAAGAGAAAGAGAAAGAAAGAAAGAAAGAAAGAAAAAGAAAGGGAGAGGGAGGGAGGGAGGGAGAAGAGAAAATAATTATTGGTAGCAGTCACTCCAAAATAGTATTTTCAAGATGGTGCAGTCTCCCTGTAGAAGTGAAGCAGCAGCATTCCAAAATGCAATAATAAATGTCTCCACTTATCAAAACTGGAAACTTAGTGTTTTTCTTCAGTGCACATCATATAACTTAATTTTTTGGTAAATTATCTTTGCCTTCACTGGTTTTATATAATGAAGTTTAACTCTTTACCTTCTTTTTTCTTCCTTGAGACAATTCTTTTATTTTACAAGGAGAAAGATCAATAAGTAAGTCATCTTTAGCTTGTCAGAGCTCTGACAAAGCGAAGATTGCCTTTCACAGGAGAACCATTTTCCATTTTGTCGTATGCTGTTGTTGCACCAAATTAAAATATACTTTTTTCTTGTTGCTTTTTTTTTTTTTTTTTTTGCGGTACGCAGGCCTCTCACTGTGTGGCCTCTCCCGTTGCGGAGCACAGGCTCCGGACGCGCAGGCCCAGCGGCCATGGCTCATGGGCCCAGCTGCTCCGTGGCATGTGGGATCTTCCCGGACCGGGGCACGAGCCTGTGTCCCCTGCATCGGCAGGCGCACTCTCAACCACTGCGCCACCAGGGAAGCCCCTCTGTTGTTGCTTTTTAATAGAAACTTCTGTAGTTTAGAGATTTTTATAAGTTGGAGATTTTTCTTTTTTGCTAAAACCTCATTTTAAGATTGTGTTGAAAATAAGATTGCATTTTAAATTATTTTATTGCTACTGGAGCAATAGTATTTAAAAATAAAAAATATTTTTAAGCTACTGGAGCTTAATGGATGTTGTTGAGATGTTTAAAACCTTCTTAACTGACCTCTGACACCCAATTTGAGAGAGGCAGAAAGAGGGTTATAATAAATTAGAAGTATGACAGAAAACTATATATGTCTCAAAAATGAAAATATAAAATGATTGAAATATTTTAATATGATAATTTACCTTATAATAAAGATATTGCATGAAATCATTGTGCAGTCTGAGTGTGAAGGAATTGAATAAGCTTACTTATGTGTTTTGAATGATTTTTTAGTTTATTTTTTAGTTTATGAATCCAGTCATAATTAGCAGCAAAAGAAACATGGAGTACATAGTCACACAATTTAAGAAAAATTTCCTTTCTTCTCCTAGTAGTATTATTATAGTACATCATTCAGTCTTGAATAAAAATTTATAAATTTGATCATATTACAACGTCATTCCCCAGAGGACTTTCCTTCTGTAGCAAATAACTTCCATGTTCTACAACCTTACCTTTGAACGTTGATATGTCTTCACTAAGAGCAAACAGTTAACATGTTTTTTAGTATGTTCTAGCCTCAGTAATCTGTAGAGACGGTTTACAGACTTGGAGTTAGACATCTAGTTACTAGCTGTGAAAATCTGGGCATATTATTCAACCTAAATCTCAGTTTCCTCGCTTTTTCCGTAAGTGAAAAAGAAAATTGCAATCATGCTTAGTAGGCACTTTAACACTTAATTGTCTTAGAAAGTAGATGCTCTTGGAAAGCATTACCATTATTATTTACCATCATTTATTCATTCATTCATTTGAAAAATATTTTTGAACATATGGCTTCTTTTAGATGCTCAGGATACATCAGTGAATGAGAAAGACAGATTGCTGCTTTCATTGAGCTTATAGATATAATAGAAAAATAATAAACAAATTTAATATTTAAATGAACTACATATACTGTTAAAATGTGATAAGTGCTATAGGAAAACTAAGAGGAGAACAGAGAAAAGGAATGGAAATGCTAAGGGGTAGAGGTGGCAGCTGCTAACAAAATTAAATAGCGTGCTCCTTATAGGTCTCTTTGAGAAGATGAGATTTGAGCAAAGACATGAAGGAGGAAAGAAAATGGGAAGAGCATTCCAGACAGAGAAAGTGGTACAGCAAACTCCACCATAAATAGTACCCATGTCTGGGCTTTCGAGGATGGCAAGAAGGCCAGTGTGACTGGACTGGAGAGACTGAGAGAGAGAGAAGGGGGAGATGAAGTCAGAGAAGAGGGTGTGGGTAGTCGTGGGGATAGATCTTGAAGTTCTTTCATTGAAAGAATGTGGGAAATTACTCAGTGAAATGGTGAGCCTGCAGAATCCCGAACCAAAGAATGACATTATTCTAAGCTATTTATCTAATTATGTCTTCTAGAACTATAAATATTATCTCTGGCCCAACAGCCTGCCAGTCAGTCTGTCATTCAGCCAACAGATATTTACTGGGCATAGTTCCAGACACTGTGAGGTGGAGAACTGACAATTGTTCGATAAAATACACACTATTGGCTCAATCTTCTGAAACAACACGAAGAAAATCAAGAATACCCAATGAAAAAATTCTCAGCATTTCTATTTTCTGAATGATCCAAATAAGTATCACTATAAACACAGTTTAGAGGACTCCACATACAATGTATTTCATTCCCTTTGATAATGTCCTACTACTACACATAAGGTGAAATTATTTTTTGTCAAACCTTCCTTAATCTTGAAAGTCAAGTGTAATTGTATCAGGTTTAATGCTATCAAGATCAATAGATCTTTTAATACTTAGAGTTCAAAAGCAATTTTAATGTTCAAAATGAGAGTAGTGAAAATATTTGTTTCATGCTAAATTCTTCATTGTACTAACTACTAGGTTTAGTACTAGTTTACTAGGTAGTAACTCCTAATCAATATTTTAAATATAAATTCAACTTCAGCAAGGGAGTTTTTCCCCCTTGTTTCTATTATACTTCATCTCATCTGAAAGAAGATGCATGTTAGAGCTGAAAGAGTATGGGACCTGGAACAAGTTTTTAAATTTCTCTGAGTCTTTCCTCATCTTTCATTGGAAAAGAAAATTAATACTGATTTTAAAAGAATTAGTTCAGATAAGGTTTATAAATGTTCTAGCCCTGTGCTCGTAAATGTTAGAATTCTAGTAAATATTTATGGAATTATTTATTTTAGTTAAAGGAAAGAATTTTTCTTCCACCTACTTTAAGTGCCTTATGCTCTTCCCCTTTTCAGCTCTTTTGCACTATTTTCTCTTCTCATCCTCCAGCACACCTTCCATTAAATCCTTCACCTTTAAATATTTTCAGGATCCATTGTCTGGATAATTTTAGCAATATTTTAGTTTACCTCCTACATCCCAGCCCATCCTTCACAATCATTTTCACCTGTTGGCTTTATGATTCAAATCGCTGCCAGTACCCAGGATGGCAAAAGGCGGTTGACCTTATGAGAAAATGTTGATAATTTATTAGTACCAAGAATTAAAGAGTCTAAGTTTCTTCCTGGCCTCAGGGAGATGGAGCACTTTGATCAAATTGTCACATATGATGTATGACACCGAGAACAAACCCAAAGGTTACGATGGACTTTGGGTGAAATGATGCGGCAGTGTAAGTTCCTCAGTTATAACAAATGTACCACTCTGGTGGGTGATGTTGATAATGGAGGAGGTTCTGCTCATGTGAGTAGAGGGTGTATATGGGAAATCTCTGTACTAATCCATCAGTTTTGCTATGAACCTCAAACTGCTCTAAACAAATTCCTTAAAAAATTGATGTCTAGTATGGAAGGGCAAGTTGAGGCTCACATTCTGAATATTTGTGCACCCTCACCTTTCAGATCAAATTCAAACTATTTACCCTATTTTTGAAGACCTGTAATAGTTGACCACTATAATCCTTATCCAAATTCAGATTTATTTCACCTCTTTCGTCCCCCAGCTAAATCCATCATCTTGTCCTTGGAGCGCATATTAAGTTCATGAACGTTTCCACACTTATACTGTGTTCCTTCCACTTGTCTGTTGTGGGTGGAATAGTCTTTGTTGTCTTCCCCATCCATCCAACTCCAATCTTGAAGAACCAACTCAAATTTGACGTCTCTTTAAAGGGCCTCTTTTCCCTGCTATAATTTGTATTTCTCTCTCCCTTCTCCAGACTATTATGGTAATTATTGTGCATTGCTCATTGGAGGACTTAATGACTTATTTTCACATCGTCTATCCATAATGTATGCATATTATACTCCCCAGGGCAGTGGACAGTGTTGTAGTTCTAGAGCCCTGCCCAGGGAAACTGGCAGAGATTGGGATGAGGATACAATAATTACTTGCAAATGGTGATCAATAAGTATTTGTTGATCATTCTCAATGTAACTCAACCAGAATATGTGTCCTCTAACAATATAGGAAAAGTTTTATACTTTGAAAGTACATCCATAGAAACTATTCATTTGCAGAATGAGCTAGCAAAGTAAAAGAATGTGAGAAGTAACATTGTAAGTCATAGCTTTGAGATCTGAAGGTGTTAGTCTTCCCTTAATGCAAATATCTCAAAAATAACTTAAAGAAAATAGGAACGTTGAGCGACATGGTGTGGATGAATGCATCTTTTGATTTAACTTGTCTGTTTTGCTTTATTCGATAATATGTTTTTCCTCCGTTTTTTCACATCACTGACTTTTGGTTTAATGGTTTTCAAAGTGTGTGATGGGACTTTAGAAGTGGATATAGACAGACAAAAAGTTTCTTCATGTTTTTGTCCCGTCCCTATATTTTACACAAGGTCAATAACAAGCTTCAGTGTTTTTACAATTACCAGAAGGATGGGATTTGTTATTGTGTGCAGATAAATATGCTGATGCCTCCATTATTTATGGGATGAGATGAAAGTCATGCAGCCTTCTGAGACAAAAGGCCGGTGTATGTTTTGTATGTATACTTTTGATGAGTTCTCTCATAGACATTGTACCTTCCATAGACCAGTGACTACCTAGTGTAAATTTCAGGTGGAGTAAAGCTGTCAACATTTAGTATTTTTTATGACTTACATTTACATAGCTAGGGAACAAACATCTCACTTTGGAAAACTAGATGTAGCAGGTAGAGTGGAATGGTTTGTTTTTATTTTTATTTTTTTAGTGTCTAGCATTTATGTTAGAGAAAAATGACCCAAGCTTGGAGCTCATTTCTAAAGTAATTTTAAGGGCTTATACATGAAAGAAAGAATGGATCTCAATGATTAAAACGCTTCCGAAATACTTTAAAATAGAAAATCTGACTTCATGGGTTTAGAAAATAGTGAAGTTTGTTTTAAAGTAAATGAAATACATTGTCAGCTACCCACAAGTATAATATTTTTGACTATCAACAGGAACTTAATCCTTTTCTTCTTTCCTCCTGTAGTACATTTGGGTTTAGGTATGACTATGGAACAAAGAAAGCTTACTTGTCTTTATTGAGATTGGGTCTGTGTTCTCATTTGTATGACTTATTGTCTAATGGAGAATTATGTCTCCCATGTCAATGAAACTCACATTTTTCATTTGAAAAGTGAGAGTAACGTTCAAGTGTGCACTTGAATTTTTTTTCCAATTTCTACCCTTTTAGCATTGTAGAAATACATTTTAGCATGAATCAAATACAGCCTTTTTATAAAACCATCAAGAAGTTAGGAGCTATAATTTCTACTTCCCTTCTAAATAATAATTTACTAATTTAATCTCTTAAAACAGCTACCATAAAATACACACATTATTTTTAAACAAATAATTATAGATTATTAAATTAGTCTGGTAGTGGTTATCTCTAACAGATGAGAATGGAAATATCAGGAAGTAGGAAGGAAGATTTTATTTTTCTGTAATGTTTAAACATTTATCATGACAATGATAACGAATCATAACTTTGAAAAATCTGGTTACAAAAAACAAAACAAATCTAATTCACACCCAATGTTGGCATGATTGTATGGAAAAAAGGCATTTTTAGAAAATATTGACAGTAATGTAAAATACTGCAATTTTTCTGGGGAGAAATTTCATAAGATATACCAGAAAGCTTTAAAACAGTTCTACTGTTTGAATAATTCAACATTTAGAAATTTATCCTAAAGCAATAGCTTATATTTAGGGATAAAATGCAGGTATTCCCTTTGAAATCAGGAAGAAATTTATGCCCATTAATACTGCTTACAATCAACATTTTATTATATGTCTTAGTGTAGTAAGATACGAAACAGAAATGAGAAGCAGATAGATTGGAAAGAAAGAAAGAAAATGTAAATTACAGCTGATATGATTATCTTCATAAAAATGTAAGTGAATCTACAGTTAAACTATCAGAAATAATAGATGTTAGCAGTGTTGGAGGATGTTGGTGGCAAGAATCTCTACATATCATCAATTAGAAAATATATTATAATTTTAAAATAACCAAAGATGTCCACCAGAATTGTATGCATCAGCCTCTTCATTACCGCAGTGTTCAGATTCAAAATAATCAAGAAAATCCTAAATGTAAAGCATTAGGAAAATAGTGAAATAAATAAAGATATATTCCAATAACGTCATATTGTTCCAGCCAGGGACCCTGAAGAAAACGGATAGTTATCACAAATCAAAGCTGTTTGAGGAGGGTCTAATAAAAGTGTGGGAAAGTAAACCATAAGGAATCCAACAGTGGAATGGTGAGTAAGCAATAGATCAGAATCTGGAAGGAGAGAAGTTCTCTGAGGGGAGCAGCCAGTCAGAGTTGACCCAGCAAGGAGAGACAAGTGGAATAAAATTCCCTGACCTCAGGCTTTCTTCTTTGTTGTCCTACCCACTGAAACCAGAGGTCAAGGGAGCTGTTTTATCTCCTGTACACAGATTAGCCTCAGAGAAAGAAATCCGTGTAAGCAAAATGAGACACGAACTTGAAGGGTGAAATGACAGGGAAATACAGGGAAATACTGTAGTCATTAAAATTTATACATTAAAAAGTGACTTAGTAAATGTGGATATGTTCCCTCTCCATGCAGTGAAAAATAGAAAAAAACAATTGTATATTCAGTATAATTCCCAATTCCTCTTTCTCAAACAATCTTGAAGAAAACAAACAAATATGTTTATGGGTTCTACTTAGGATAGTCTTATAGGTGACTTTTGATATTTGACTTTTTACTCTCTATATTTTCATTTGTTCTATAATGAACAAATATCCCACTTTGAGTCAGAACAAGAAATTACTGTTTTTGTAAAATTATATCTCTAAATTTGCTTCCCATTTTATTCTTTTCTAAATAGTTTAGAGCTCACAAAATGCTCCAAAGAAGTTATTAATTTTTAGTCTTTTAATTTTTTTCCAGGAAAAAAAATCATCTAAGAAACAATTTTTTTTAAGTGTAGTAAGTACTCAGTAGAGACAGTGTTTTCTAGATTGACATAGAAATCTTTGATTCTATTCTGAAAGAATAATGGAGTTTAAAAATAATTTCATTTCTGATCCATCACAGTTAACTCCAAATCAAATAAGAGGTAGGAGAGGAAATACCAGACAATTTGAAGCAAATAGACATCAGACAACAGTTATGTCTCCTGGTGTTGAAGCTTTTATCACAAGAGATGTGGCTTTTTTTTTTTTCCATCAATTTTTTTGACTTAAAGTCTACCTTGTCAGATAATAATATTGCTGCATCAGTTTTCTTTTGATTAATGTTTGCATAATTTACCTTTTTACGTCTTCTCAGTTTCAATGTATCTGTGTTCTTATATTTAGGTAGCATATAATTTGTTTTCTTTATTATCCAAACTGGCAATGTTTACCATCTATTAGGAGTATTTATTTTGTTTAATATAGTTAATTACTGACATACCTGAGTGTCATTTCCATTTCTTTTCCTCTCACTTATTTACTGTCCTTTTACTTTTTAACTGCCTTCTTTTAGACTAGGCAAGTGATTTTATTTTATTCCACTCTCCCTACTATTAGCTTGTTACTTATACACTTCTTTATTATTCTTTCTGTGGGTTGTCCTAGATATTGTAATATGCACATTTGAGTTATTAGAGTCTCCTATAAATGAGTGCTTTTACCACTTCCCGGTCAATAATAGGACCAAAGAACACATGACCTGCCTTTTCTGTGTTTGTGGTCCTTAATTTTAATTCAGCATATATTTTAAATGCTCAAGATATTGTTGTTATCATTTTGGAAAAGTGATACTATTTTGGATTTAACTGCACATTTACACTTTCGATTTCTCTTAGCTTCCTGACTTTCTGTGTTTCAGTCTGAGATCATTTCTTTTCTGCCTAAAAAAATTTTTAATTTCTTTTAGTGGGAATCCAGTGAGGACAAAATATCCCAGATTTTGTCTCAAAATGTCTGTTTTACCTTATTTCTGTATTTTCTCTGCATATAGAATTCTAGGTTTGTAGTTACTTTTAGCACTTTAATGGCGTCATTCTTTGTCTTCTGGTTTCCAACTTTCTCCATTTCTTCTTCTCTTTTTCTGTTGAAAAATTAGCAGCCTTATTGTTGCCACTCTGAAAATACCAACCTTTTTTTTTTTTAACCCCCCTCTGGCTTCATTTAAGATATTTTTCTTTGTCTCTTGTCTTTTCACCCATTAGGATGAGTGTGGGTGTGGATTTCTTTTCTATATTCTATTGTGGTTTGTAGTGCTTCTTGATGTCTTTAGATTTGAAAAAGTCTTGGTCATTGTAGTTTGTTTCATTATCTCTTTTCCCTTAGATTGGATATTTTCAATGCCAATTATACTTATGTCACCTTTTATGTGTTTTTATGCTCCTTTCTGTATTTTTCCTTTTTTTTTTTTTTAACTCTGTACTTCAGTCTGGAATATATTGGTGAAAGTCTGTGTCTTGTCATTTTGTTTTTTTCAGCATAACAATCAATTACTTTAAAATCCCTAACTTGTAATTCTAATATCTGGATAGTATATAATTTAGTTGATATTGTATAATTTTTTGTTTTTTCTTGGTCTTTTTTCTTGGTTCAGTTAATCATTTTATTTAATGCCAGACCTGGTAAATGAAAAAAATTTAAAATTATGACAGGCAGCCAGAGTAAGAGCAGATTACCTCAAATTCAATCAGGGTCTGAGGTGACTTGATGACCTGCAATCTTTGTCAGCTCTACAGGGTTTACAGCTGAACATTTGAGATGTTTACTAAAATATTACCTACTTGATTGTCTATCTACAGCTATCAATAGATTTTCCTCACCACAATTATTTTAGATGTATACTGTCAGAGGAAATTATTTCTTGTTCCCAGTAATATAATAGGAACGTTGACCTAAAGAAACACCTTTCTGATTCAACATGTACATCAACAGTAACTTTAATACTGCAGTGAGAAAAATATATATTTAGAACTGTACAAATTTTGCAGGAGATTAATAAGTAACACTTAAAAGAAAACTAATTTTCTTTCCTATAATGTCTATCACAGTAGCATCTAATAGAATTCCTCATTTAATGGTGAAGTGTGAAAATATTGCTATGCTCTATTTATGATAGTTTTTGATCTGCCCTATATAGACTCTGCATTTAAATTATATGCATAGATTTCTTTTTTAATTTTCACTCATGTCTATATAAATATTGGTATCAAGGGCATTATTGATTTTTGTTCCAGCTTATGGTCGGGTCTTTAGCTTATTGATTTTAGCGTGACTTTCCAAGTAGACCACTACACGAATTCCCAGAGCCCTACACCTTTCTCCTGGATTTTCTAGTAATTTGGACATGGGGAGAGTTAATCAGAGCCCAAGCAAAGTCTGTGGCCAGTTAGGCATTCCTCTTACCAGTCAGTGAGGGAGACTCTAGCTGCGGATACAATAGTCTGCACAAGACACCTTGGGTAAATTTGGCTTATGCCCCAAAACAAGAGGTAGGAGTGTTACTGACCAGGGGTTTTGCCCTCCTTAATCAATAGACATTGATCAGAGGCCAGACAAGAAATTCAGGCAAGTCCTTATCGGGGCCTCTGATGCAGCAGCGGGGAGTGGGAACAAACAGCAGGTTCCCTTGCTTGTTCGCTCCCTGGGGGTAGGCGGGGGAGGGGGTGGTGGTGAGCTTGTTCCTTATATGGGGTGAGGGTAGGGGTGTGTCCAGGGGTCCAGCCAGAGGGGGGGCTTAGGTGGTTTGCCCACCCCTTAGCTGGTGGTGTGTGCCAGGCGCATGCACAGTACCTGCTTTTGCTCCCTGCCCCCTGCTTTTGCTCTGGGCTCTTCAAAAGTAGCACTTGGATTTTTTTGGTCTTTGTATCTTTTGTCCAGAATTTGCCCTAACTGCATATGCATGCAGTTATTTTTAGTCCCATCTAGTTTCTTTGTATTTTGTTGCTCCAGGAGAGGTGTGTCCAGGTGCAAGCACTGTAGCACTGCAGCAAAGAGTCCCAGGTCCCAGCCCATCTCAGGAGGTGGACACTCAGTGAGCAGAGGGGGTGGTTATGCAATGACTCAGCTCTCACAGGACTGTTGCACACCCAGAACATTTCTTTCAGGTCTCTTTGTCAGATTTCACACTCAGCTCTTTTAGGGCAGTGGACTGACTTCCTTCTTTAGCAAACTCCTTACTAGACAGTATCCTTTTTTTTTTTTTTTTTTCTTTGGCTGCACAAAACGGGTCTTCGTTGCTGCACACGGGCTTTCTCTAGTTGCGGCGAGCAGGGGCACCTCTTTGCTGTGGGCACGTGCTTCTCATTACAGTGGCTTCTTTTGTTTCGGAGCACGCACACAAACCCACTAATAAACATTTACTTTTTTTTTTTTTTTTTTTTTTTTGTGGTACACGGGCCTCTCACTGCTGCGGTCTCTCCCGTCGCGGAGCACAGGCCCCGGACGTGCAGGCTCAGCGGCCATGGCTCACGGGCCCAGCCACTCCACGGCACGTGGGATCCTCCCGGACCGGGGCACGAACCCGTATCCCCCGCACCGGCAGGCGGACTCCCAACCACTGCACCACCAGGGAAGCCCGACACTATCCATTTTATCCTTCTGTTTTTTAGTTAAAAAAAAAAAAAAAGATCCCAGCTTTACGTGGGTACAAGGCTGCCCACTGAAACTACATTTCCCAGCCTTCCTTGCAGTTTGATATGGCCATGCGACCAAATTTGGACCAATGGAATGTGAACAGAAGATTTGAAGCAACTTGCTTCAAAGTCCTCTTCTAAATGAAGATGTTTGTCTCTGTCTTTCTGAGTTGTCAACTTCCTGAGGGCTGAGACATGGATGTGGTCGTGACCCAGGTTTGACCATAGAGATAAGAACAGCCCTCTAGGGGATGACAGAACGAAAAGATGCAATAGATCAACCTTACCAGCCTGGAAAACTCAACCCTGTAGTGATATGAGAAAGGCTGTGTGATTTAATTCACTGTATTTTGAGATCTCACAGCCTTAAGTAGCATGACTGGAGTGGGTTCCAGGACCCCGGGGTATCCTTCATCTAAGTTCTCTTCTGGATCCTCCCACTACTATTTTATTTTTAATTTTATACTTTTTTTCCATTTTCTAAAAATTGATTTTATAATTAATTTTTATTGGAGTATGGTTGCTTTACAATGTTGTGTTAGCCTCCATTGCACAACAAAATGAAATGAATCAGCTGTACACATACACTACTACTATTTGATTCTATTTCAATAACAAGGAGATTCTACTTCTTACTTTCTTCTCCTTTAGTCTCTTCTTTCCTTTTATGTTCTCACCACTCCCCAACAGTATTATGATTTTCGTTATAACATCTCTTCAAATCCGATTCATACGATTTTTCTATTTTCCTCTCAGGAAAGTAAAAATTCTTTTTTTGTTCTTTCAAAATGAACTTTGATAACCTTTGAAACTGCGAATCAAATTTTTCAGTAACTCCAAAATTAGTTTCTATTTCTATTGAGGGCCAGGAGAGTTTAATCTTCAGATCATTTCAGATACTAAGAGGAGCTATTTGTAGTTTTTCTTCTGATATATGAAAGAAAAGAAAGATGCCAAACAGCAAATTTCCATATTCAATCTATAATCTAGTATTTTTCCAATGCCCATGAGTCCCTCTGCATATCTAAAGAGCATATATTACTTACATAATTTATAAAATGCAATAGCATGAATCTTCCACCATTGACTGTAAGAGTGCCTTTTCTTTCACAAAACACTTCTCCTTCTTCTAATTTCCACAGCATATATAGATAGGTTTAATAAAATTCTAAAATATTAGTACAGAGAGAGATTTAATGGAGTATTTGTTTTGGTTTCTGTATTTCCGGGTAAGGGCCTGAGAACCAGACTAGCTGGGCAGCTTACTCAAGCTGATAGGGTGGGGGCAAAAGGCAGGCGGGAAGTGAACCCAGCTGGGTGGCTTTCATAAAATGCCTTCTACTTCTCTGCATGTTTATTGTTCTTGTAGGGTAAGCTTGTCATTGACTGTCAGTGTAAAAACAATAGTGTTATGATACCAACTGACAGTTTTCTGAATTTTATAATAGCCAGTATATAAATTAACAGAGTTCAAAGGTTCCAGTTTAAAATCACTGAGGCGTTCAGCACTCTGCATCCTTCTCTTATCTCGTTAATACTGTACTCTGATACAAGCACAACAGTGATTCAGAGTCTGTTTTAATTAATGTGTTCTTCACAATTCACAACCTAACTTCTTTTCTCCTTTGCTTCTTTCTCTCTGTCAGCAGAATATGTACTTGTTGGAAAAACTTCTTTTCCTTTATCTAAACTATGCACTGTATGCTTCTCATCCTTGTCACTTTCATTTTCTATAAAAAAATGGAGTACAGTTTCTTTTGATCTCCTTTTAAGAAACTTGTCAGTAAGGGTAGCATAGTAAATGTCCTGTGGGCTCTGTGCTATGGATGCTTTTGTTGTTATTTTATAGTTTAAGACTACTGATTGATGGCTTGCATATTCAGTCAGTGCACTGACTCTTACATTCCGACAGCTGTTATCTGTAATAACCAGACCAGGGAGGCAGCTTATTTGCCTCTCCACTCTCTAGTCTCAGCAACAGCAAACATCATTTTGCCAATTTTATTCCTTTCTTTCCATAATAATTTCTTTCCTTTTATTTTCCAAGCCATTCATTTTACAGTACTCATAAGCCTCTCTGAATACCTCAAGATTGTCATGACTTTCCCTAAAGGTAACGTGAGGGGCATGCATAACTCCTATGTAGAGACGTCTCTGACTTGACGTCCTTTTACTCCCACAGGTAGGGTTTGATGCTGTCCTTTGTGCGATCCTATGGCCTTTCTCTTTTCATTCCCTGGCTGCATCTCCAAAACGCTGAGAGCATTTTTTGGTACCCATGGTTTGTTTATCCTATCTTTTAGGGGGTAGATATAAAAGACATAGGTAAATATATAATCTGAACAAGCAGTGCATACATTTCCATCACCAATGCTATACTTCAATTTATGTTTTAAGTAAAGATGTTAAAATGCCATAAAGAAAATGAAGGTCTCTTTGACTAATTCCCAAATCTCATCACTTATACTCCTTCCCAGAGGCATCCTCTATCAAGGGGTCATTTAATATCATTCCATCCCAATTTCTGTATTTTCAAACAGAAATGCATTTGTATAAACCATATATATTGTATCTGTTTGTGAGGTTTCTATTTACACAAATGGTAGCCTGGGGTAATTATCATCTTGCGATTTGCGTTTTTCCAGTCATCATTATGTTTTTAAAGATCTATCTACTTCAAGATGTTAAATGTTATATATATCATTCTGTTGTATGATTATACCCAATTTTTATTTAGTCATTTTCATCTTGATATACATTAATGCTGTTTCTATTTTTTACTATTACGCCAGAGGCTGTAGTGAACACACTTAAGTATGTCACTTAAGTGATTCATGTATGTTTGTGTGTGTATATATATATATATACATATATATATAGAGAGAGAGAGAGATTCATATATATATGATCATGATTCATATATATATATATATATATATATATATATATATATATAGAGAGAGAGAGAGAGAGAGAGAGAGAGAGAGAGAAGTAAAATTGTAAAATGAATGCGTCAAACGATGTGTGAATTTCCATTTACTTACTTACCACATATCTTTCCAAATAGGACATGTAAATTTTAACTCTCAAGAGTAGTGTATGAGGGGACTTCCAGTGGTAAAGTATCCGCCTTCCAATGTAGGGGACGCAGGTTCAATCCCTGGTCAGGGAACTAAGATCCCACATGCCGAGGGGCAACTGTGCCCGCACACCACAACTACTGAGCTTGCGCACCTCAACAAGAGAGCCCTCGTGCTGCAACTAAGACCCGACACAGACAAAAAAATAAAGAAAATAAAAATAATAAAATAAAATGAATAAATATTAAAATAAAAGAGTAGTGTATGAGTATATCCATTTCTCCACATCCTTCCCAATAATGAATGTAGATAGACTTCTAAAAATGATATATCAATGCTATGATTTTAACGTGCATTGTTCTTATTAGTTCCTATTAGGAATAGAAAATATTTTCTATTATTTTGAAATATTGTTAATAAATGAACAAATGAAGTGGCAGACATAACCTTAATCTGAATCCTGAAATACCTCAATTTTCCCTTAAATGTAAGAAAGTCTCATTCATTCATTCATTCCTCTACTTCTGTTTATTGGATGCTTTCCAAGTTCCAGAGATTATACCAGTTTCTCGGGTTAAAATGTTGCACAATGGCCCTGTTCTCTGAAGGAATGTACAATCTAGGGGGAGAAACAGTTGTGTAAACACACAATCACAATAAAGTCACATGAGTGCCATTTTAGAGGGAAGTTGTAAGTGATGCAGGAAAATGCCTAGAACTCCTAAAGGAAAGAGAAGGTCCGTCATGGTACATAGATAGGAATTAGTCATTAAAGATGTGGGGTGAAGGGAGGTGAGATTGATAAAGGCTAGATAAAAAGTGACCCATGCAAAAGAACAACATGTGGACAGACTTGGAGACCAGGAAGCATAGCAGTTTCTCAGTTCTATCAAAGAAATATGCAGCCTATTTGGGAGCAAAGCTAGATATTATCTGGTATTGGAACATGGAAAGCCTTTAATATCTTATACTTAAATAGCTTCGATTTTTTTCTTCCTACGGAATATAGGGAACCATCAAAAGATTTCAGATAGGGCTTCCCTGGTGGCGCAGTGGTTGAGAGTCCGCCTGCCGGTGCAGGGGTACAAAATTAATGCACAGAAATCTCTGGCATTCCTATATACTAATGATGAAAAATCTGAAAGTGAAATCAAGAAAACACTCCCATTTACCATTGCAACAAAAAGAATAAAATATCTAGGAATAAACCTACCTAAGGAGACAAAAGACCTGTATGCAGAAAATTATAAGACACTGATGAAAGAAATTAAAGATGATACAAACAGATGGAGAGATATACCATGTTCTTGGATTGGAAGAATCAACATTGTGAAAATGACTCTACTTCCCAAAGCAATCTATAGATTCAATGCAATCCCTATCAAACTACCACTGGCATTTTTCACAGAACTAGAACAAAAAATTTCACAATTTGTATGGAAACACAAAAGACCCCGAATAGCCAAAGCAATCTTGAGAACAAAAAATGGAGCTGGAGGAATCAGGCTGCCTGACTTCAGACTATACTACAAAGCTACAGTAATCAAGACAGTATGGTACTGGCACAAAAACAGAAAGATAGATCAATGGAATAGGATAGAAAGCCCAGAGATAAACCCATGCACATATGGTCACCTTATCTTTGATAAAGGTGGCAGGAATATACAGTGGAGAAAGGACAGCCTCTTCAATAAGTGGTGCTGGGAAAACTGGACAGGTACATGTAAAAGTATGAGATTAGATCACTCCCTAACACCATACACAAAAATAAGCTCAAAATGGATTAAAGACCTAAATGTAAGGCCAGAAACTATCAAACTCTTAGAGGAAAACATAGGCAGAACACTCTATGACATAAATCACAGCAAGATCCTTCTTGACCCATCTCCTAGAGTAATGGAGATAAAAACAAAAATAAACAAATGGGACCTAATGAAACTTCAAAGCTTTTTGCACAGCAAAGGAAACCCTAAACAAGACCAAAAGACAACCCTCAGAATGGGAGAAAATATTTGCAATGAAGCAACTGACAAAGGATTAATCTCAAAAATTTACAACCAGCTCATGTAGCTCAATAACAAAAAAACAAACAACCCAATGCAAAAATGGGCAGAAAACCTAAATAGACATTTCTCCAAAGAAGATATACAGACTGCCAAGAAACACATGAAAGAATGCTCAACATCATTAATCATTAGAGAAATGCAAATCAAAACTACAATGAGATATCATCTCACACCGGTCAGAATGGCCATCATCAAAAAATCTAGAAACAAGAAATGCTGGAGAGGGTGTGGAGAAAAGGGAACACTCTTGCACTGCTGGTGGGAATGTGAATTGGTACAGCCACTATGGAGAACAGTATGGAGGTTCCTTAAAAAACTACAAATAGAACTACCATATGACCCAGCAATCCCACTACTGGGCATATACCCTGAGAAAAGCATAATTCAAAAAGAGTCATGTACCAAAAAGCTCATTGCAGCTCTATTTACAATAGCCAGGAGATGGAAACAACCTAAGTGTCCATCATCGGATGAATGGATAAAGAAGATGTGGCACATATATACAATGGAATATTACTCAGCCATAAAAAGAAACGAAATTGAGCTATTTGTAATGAGGTGGATAGACCTAGAGTCTGTCATACAGAGTGAAGTAAGTCAGAAAGAGAAAGACAAATACCATATGCTAACACATATATATGGAATCTAAGAAAAAAAAATGTCATGAAGAACCTAAGGGTAAGACAGGAATAAAGACACAGGCCTACTAGAGAATGAACTTGAGGATATGGGGAGGGGGAAGAGTAAGCTGTGACAAAGTGAGAGAGTGGCATGGACATATGTATACTACCAAACGTAAAATACATAGCTAGTGGGAAGCAGCTGCATAGCACAGGGATGTCAGCTCGGTGCTCTGTGACCACCTACAGGGGTGGGATAGGGAGGATGGGAGGGAGGGAGACGCAAGAGGGAAGGCATATGGGAACATATGTATGTGTATAACTGATTCACTTTGTTATAAAGCAGAAATTAACACACCATTGTAAAGCAATTACACTTCAATAAAGATGTTAAAAAAAAAAAAAGTAGAGGGCCTGGGGCACCACTTAGAGGCATGGTGCCTTATAATACATTTATCCATATATTTCCTAGTGTGTTTCTTCCTAATGAGACATTGTGGTTACCAGGGTCCCAAGTCTAGGAAAGGTTAGCCTGTTTATCTTCATTATCACAAGTCCTGGGGAACTTAGTAAGCCTCAAGACAGATGCTGAATGGTTTCTGTCCTACATAATCGAGTGCGCTATACTTCCAACCAAGATAAAAACCTCAGGATATATTTTTAAGATATTTCTGTGAATGCATACCATACTTTCAGAGGGTTGACTAAGCTTGGTACTATTACTCTTCTCTGAAAATGTAACATCATTTCTGATAAGAGTTCAGTCTGTCCAATCCAAAAAGGAAGCATCCATTTTATTTTAAATTGAGCAATGACTTATGAAATCATGTTTTACAAGCTGAAACGAAGTTCATTATTTTTATCTTAATAATAATCATGAGCTGTCTCTCCTTTGAACTGTGAAGATGATAAGACCAAGGTACGATCAGTCACTAGTACAATTTGAATGTGTTTTCCCTCTAATGATGGTGAGTTCATTGAGATCCACTCCTCAGTATTTGCTTGTTTCTTTTTGTGTACAACTGTACATGTGTTAGATTGCTGACTCTGGTGAAGTTGAAATCTGAGACTTGAACTGAAGTTAAATGAGCTTCAGCCTGTAACCCCTTCATGGTGGGCATCACAGACAGATGTTTGCCACATACTAAAACCCATTTAGTAATTTCATTATTCATAAACATTCTTCTCAGGTGGGCAAAGAGGATGGGTTGACTGGTGCTACCAGTGACTATGTAGATTTTGAGATGATCGTTGTGTCTCAGTATTCCAGGCTAAATAAAATTGTCAAGTTGTTGCTGATAAATGCTGTGTCAAAAATCCTTAAAAATGGGGGCAGCTGCTTTTTTATCCATACATCCAAGACATCTATCCATCCACCTACCTACACACCCACTCATCCATACATTCATTCATTAATAGAGCACACATGAATTGAGTCTTCATTGTTATGCCAACCATATGTC
Source organism: Lipotes vexillifer (assembly GCF_000442215.2). NCBI lineage: Eukaryota > Metazoa > Chordata > Mammalia > Artiodactyla > Lipotidae > Lipotes > Lipotes vexillifer. The sequence continues at coordinate 325,920 of NW_006796749.1, read as the reverse complement.
AAGCACAGGTCTAAGTACTGAGGCTAAAATAGCACATAAGCATAGGGCTCTTGCCTTCCTGGAACTTGCAGATTTGTGCGGGAGACAGATTGGTATATGTAAATAAGCAATTAAAATACGTTATTGTATGCAGAGAGATAAAGGTAGTCAAAAGATGCTATGAGAGGACTTGTAGGGGCAATAAACACAAATCTAAAAGGGAGGGAGATCAGATAACTTTCTGGAGAAGGTGGCATATGAGCTAAGATCTGAAGGGAGGGGAGGATAAAGAGAGTACCAGAGGAAACAGCTAATACAAAGGCCAGGACATGTGCAAAAGTAATACATTTTAAGGACCTGAAAGAAGTTTGGAAAAGGTGGGCTATGATGTGCAAACTAGGAAATAATGAAAAAGTAGGCATTATAAGGCTGTTTGGGGGTGAAATCATCTCCCAGGTGCATTGGGGTGTGGTCTGCTGGAAGTACTGATCAGAGAGTGTGGGTGATTACAACTGGCCTTCTGGTTTATTCTTTGTGGTCACATTATTTTCAATTCATTATAAAAGTATATTTTCTCTTTCTCCATTAACCAATGTGTTTAATTTGTATAATCTTCCTTTTTGCCAAAGGGATTTAGAGTAGTTTCTAAGCATAGGAAATATAACAAAACTGCATGAATTTAAAGCAGAGTGCAAGGAGCCAAAGAAAAACCACAATTGGGATACATTAAATATTCCTACAGAGACATATTCTACTGATCTACAGTCAGCTCCATTGGAATAATGATGACAGTTGGAGTCAAGGATTTTGGATTTTTGTGATGTGGCAGGCAGTATCCTAAATGCATTGTACCTGTTAACTCATTTAGTCTTCTCAGACCTTGCTACTCAAAGTGTGGTCCACAGAACAACAGCATCAGCATCACCTGGAGCTTGTGAGAAATGCGGAATCTCTGGCCTCATCCTAGATCAAGTGAATCAATCTATATTTTAACAAAGGCCCAGGTGATTCCTCAGTACATGAACGATTACCAAGAACTGGACTAAGAGACATTTAGTGTTATTAGATGTTCATTCTACAGATCAGGAAACCAGGGTTCTGAGACAATAATTAACTTGCCCAAGACCAACACTTAGCAAATGCAGGGGAAGAACTTGAGGGGAATATTTGGAGACAGGGTCTTTAAGAAGGTTATTAAGGTTAAATGAGGTCATAATGATGGGACCCTAAACCAATAGGACTGGTTGCTTATAAGAGGAAGAGGTGTGTTTGCAGCGGAAGGGTCATGTGAGAACACAGTCAGAAGGTGGCATTTGCAAGGCAAGGAGAGAGGCCTCAGAAGAAACCAAACCTGCCAACACCTTGATCTTGGGCTTCCAGCCTCCAGTGCTCTGAGACAGTACATTTCTGTGGTTTAAGCCACCCAGTCTGTGATCTTTTGTTACGGCAGCCCTAGCTGACTAATCCAAGACCTAATAGAGGAACTGGCAAGTGATTTAAGCAAGGGAGACAGGAATTAAATGTAAGTGCATGCATTTGGGGAACAGTGGAGACTGGGGGAGCCATTGTTGGTATACAGATTTGTAGAAGCAGTGTTGCCCAACTTCCTAATCTTTAAAGAAAAAAAAAATGAGCTTTCAAGTAAGATCTGTTCTTTTTTTTTTTTTAATATTTATTTATTTATTTATTTGGCCGTGCCAAGTCTAGTTGCGGCACGTGGGAACTTCGTTGCGGCATGTGGGATCTAGTTCCCTGACCAGGGATCGCACCTAGTCCCCCTGCATTAGGAGCACAGAGTCTTAACCACTGAACTGCCAGGGAAGTCCCAGATCTGTTCTTTTCAAAAATAATATTTGTATTTATTTTAAAATTCATAAGCATTTCATGGTCCATGCAAAACACATCTGGGGGTTAGATCTGGCCCATGTGGTCACCAGTTTGTTACCTCTTTGGCCAGGCTGTTAACAACTCTGTATAGTATACGCAGGGAAAGAGCATTTGGCCACAGAATCATTTTGCTTTTACAACACATCATCCAAGTGATGCAACTATAATATAAGCATTTTTTCTCAGGTAAGCTCCATAGATACTATACTCAAGAAAACTGCCTTAAAATGTGCAAGATATAACTGTAAGACCTTGACATTACATGTATAATATATTGAAGGAAGCCAGAATAGCTATTGCTAAAAATGCATTTCATTGACTCTTCCATCTGCAAATGTTGTGCCATGATGATAATCAATCAGGATAAATCACACAGCTACTCAACTAATTCATCCATAAAGAAAAGTGGTAATTAGAGTATTGAAGTCAGCAAGGCTGAAATCAGTTGCCCACGGCATCTGTATTTGTGGATATGAGGCCTTAATGGTAGTCCGGCAGAAATTTTAAAAACACGCAAATCAGCATTTTCCAGAACTATCCTTTTCAGTAGCATTCTCCATGATCTCCAAGGTCATACGAGTAGTTAAGAATGTATTTCCTTATGCATTTATAAATGGTTGCAGCCTTCTGGAGGAAGTTTTAAGTAACTACTTTGTTGCTACTTGCAATTCTGTAAACTCTAAATTTGAAATGCCAACTTTTTTGCTAGAAAGTTTAATATTGGTGCTGGTCAGTAAGATTTCCCTACTTGAATTTATTACTTGATTACATTTTACTAATCTATTACTTTTATCACTTTTGTTGCTTGGTTGCAGGACTCGCTCTCTAAACCATCTTTGGTAAAAGCATTTACCTCTTACCATAGACATTGTTCTTTTTTTTAATTTATTTTTTATTTTCTTTATTGAAGTGTAATTGATTTACAATGTTGTGTTACTTTCTGATGTACAGCAGAGTGATTCATATATATACATATATATATATATCTCATATTCTTTTCCATTATGGTTTATTACATGATATTAAATATAGTTCCCTGTGCTATACAATATGACCTTGCTGTTTATCCATTCTATATATAGTAGTTTACATCTGCTAGTCCCAAACTCCCAATCCAACCCTCCTCCGCCCACCCCGCCCTTGGCAACCACAAGCCTGTTCTCTATGTCTGTGAGACTGCTTCTGTTTCGTAAATAAGTTCATTTGTGTCATATTTTAGATTCCACATATACGTGATATCATGTGGTATTTGTCTTTCTCTTTCTGACTTACTTTGCTTAGTATGATAATCTCTAGTCCATCCGTGTTGCTGCAAATGGCATTATTTCATTCTTTTTTATCACTGAATAGCGTTCCATTGTGTGTATATATATATATATATATATATATATATATATAGTATATATATATATATATACCACACCTTCTTTATCCATTCATCAGTCGATGGACATTTCGGTCATTTCCCTATCTTGTCTATTGTAAGTAGTGCTGCTCTTAACATAGGGGTGCATGTATCTTTTCAAATTATAGTTTTGTCCAGATATGTGCCCGGGAGTGGGATTGCTGGATCATATGGCAACTCTATTTTTAGTTTTTAAATATTTATTTATTTTATTTAATTATTTTCTTTTTTTAAAATTTGGCTGAGTCGGGTCTTAGTTGCAGCATGTGGGATCTTCGTTGAGGCACGCGGGCTTCTCTCAGGTTGTGATGCCCGGGCTTCTCTCTAGTTGTGGCGCATGGTCTCCAGAGCTCATGGGCTCTGTAGCTTATGATTCGCGGGCTCAGTAGTTGTGGTGCATGGGCTTAGTTGCCCCCCGGCATGTGGGATCTTAGTTCTCCGACCAGGGATGGAACCCGTGTCCCCTACATTGGAAGGTGGATTCTTTACCACTGGACCACCAGGGACGTCCCTATTTTCAGTGTTTTGAGGAACCTCCATACTGTTGCCCATAGTGACTGCACCAATTTACATTTCCACCAACAGCCTAGGAGGGTTCCCTTTTCTCCACACCCTCTCCAGCGTTTGTTATTTGTAGACTTTTTGATGATGGCCATTCTGACCTGTGTGAGCTGGTACCTCGTTGCCGTTTTGATTTGCATTTCTCTAATAATGAGCGATGTTGAGCATCTTTTCATGTGCCTGTCGGACATCTGTATGTCTTCTTTGGAGAAATGTCTCTTTAGGTCTTCTGCCCATTATTTTATTGTGTTTTTTTGTTGTTGTTGTTAATTGAGTTGTATGAGCTGTTTGTATATTTTGGAAATTAAGCCCTTGTCAAAGACACTGTTCTTATTACCCGTTTCCTGGATTTTTTCAGTAACAACTAATGGTCTTAAGGCTTTCCAGTCTTGCCTTACTCTAAAACATGTTATTACTATTTCTTTCTAAGGAAAAGTTTATCACAGATTTTTAATTGAGATACAAACAACATAGGCTAGTATTCATGGTCTTCCATGCTCTCACCCCAACTTGCCCCCCCAATATTATCTTCCTAGGCTCCTTTTCTGTTACCGTATGCTGCAGTGAAAGTGACTCATCAGTTATGGAATTACGGACTTTTCTCCATCAGTTCCAGTGCCCATATAGTCACTTGTCAATTTTGGAAAAATTTTGCTAGATGCTTTGCTTGGTGGTATATATAGAATTGTAAATTTTGTTTAGATTTTTTCTTGCTTCAAATATTTCTACTGCTCTGTTTCTCACTTTTCCTTTTGTTATTTTGATATCATGTGTGTTAAAACTTGTAATTGCCCCACAGTTCTTGAATGGTCTGATTTTTAAAAATTCTTTTTATTTTTCTTGGCATTTTATTTTAGGAAGTTTCTCTTGTTGTATCTTCAGGATCACTGATTCTTTCCCCAACTATGTCCAGTCTTCTGATGAGCCCATCAAAGGCATTCTTCATTCTGTCAACAGTTCTTTTGATTTCTAAAATTTCCTTTTGTTTCCTAGAGTTTCCATTGCTCTGCTTACGTTACCCATCTGTTCTTACATGTTATTTCCATTAGAGCCCTTAACTTATTAATCATATTTATTTTAAATTCCCTATCAGATAATTCTAATATCTGGGTCATATCTGAGTCTTATTCTGATGATTATTTTGTCTCTTTGGATTCTGTTTTCTTACTCTCTTTTGTCATTCCTTACAGTATTTTGTAGAAAGCCAAACATGTTGTACTGGGTAGTAGGAACTGAGGTAAATAGGCCTTTCATGTGAGTATTTATGGTAATCTCACTAGGAGCGAGGCTGTATTTAATATTTGCTGTAGCTGTATGTGTCAGAAGCTTCAAATTCCTCTAACGACCTTGGTTTTGTCTCCCCTCTTGACTTTGGCTTCCCTAAGAACTTCTGTTCAGAGAAAGGCTCTTGCAGCTCTTTGTTGCAGCACTGTTATCATATTGGAGCTTGATGTGGAGTGAAAGTGTAGGGGAGGGAAAGCATTATGTAATCCTCCAATTAAATCTCAGTGTTCTAATGGGCCTGTATCCTAGGACTGTGGCATTCTTGGTACAGATTTTCCCCCCACTGCTCTGTACTCCCTTCCCTGACTGTGGCATTCCCAATCTATTTCCTTGAAGTCATAATCCCTATTGACTATGTTTTCCCCCTTAGGTGAGTTAGGAAATCTAAAGAGAGCATAAGTAGGAGGAATACTGAGATAAACTTTTAGCAAAATCTTTTCCCCTGGACAGACAGTCTTTATTATGGAGAAGGCTCTGGGCTCTTTCTAGATGGTTATTCTTCCCTTCCTCCTGCCAGAGTCATGAAGGGTCCTTTCCAGATCTTCCATAAGAACCAGGTAGTGTTTCTAAATATAGTGCCCTATAGTGTGAGGTCCCCACTAGTACAGTCCCCAAGGGTTCCTCACTCTCACACTAGTTCATACTCAGCCTCCAGCAATTTGTCAAAATTAAAATCTAAGTGTTCCTACCAGTAGGGGGCTCCAGCGGCTTCTGCTCCAGGTAAACAGATCTCAGGTATTCCTCTCTGAATGCACCTGGTGAATCCAAGATGAGTCATCAGTTTTCAGTTTGTTCAACTTTCTCTTGTCATAAGCCAAGTTGATGTCTGAGCTCTCTACATGTGGGAGCAGAAACCAGAAGCCTAAGATTTCTTTAAAGTCAGAATTTTTTTATGACTAGAAGATGTAAAAGTATTCTAACGTATGCCGAGAGTACCCTGGGTGAGAAGATGTCAGCTACTGAAGGCGGTCTCCAGTCTTTCCAATTCTACTGAAGTTCTTGGAGATAAAATGACTTCCTCAAGCAATCACAGCCTTGAATGAAATCTGTGTCCCATTGATGCTCGCTGAAGTTAATAGGGACACAGTTGCGATTGAACCTGAAGGCTGCAGTGTGGTTTCTATTAACATATGCATAGTTCACATGAGCCCAGCATCAATGGGTTTTGTGTAACAGTGATATCTTCTTTGAGCTGATAATCTAGCTAGAGGTACTCCATTGGTTATCTATTCTGAGTCTCGACAATTCCGTCCTCCATTATAAATTCTTCAAGAGCAGCAGCGTCCGTATGATACAAAACAGGTATACTTGAATAAAAAGAGAGACATTTTACTAAAGGAGACACAAAAGGCTTAGAACTTAAAACTTTGTATATTTAATATTCAAACAAGCCTATGAGGATGAAACCTTATAAATCCTCCTTACTCTCCTTGTGAGGGAGCGAGGTGAGTCTTAACGAGGCTCAGAAGTGAACAACATTTCAAGAATTGAATGAGTAGTAGAGTCAGTAGGAGCCAGGTCTGTCTAATTTCAAATATCAGAGCAACCCTTGAAAAATGGTAGCTTTCACCTTTTTGTGTGTCTCCATTGCCTCCCACTACCAGTATGATCCCCTCCAGTGGAGCCAATATAGAGCTGTAGATACACAATCAGTTTCTCAGTGCTACTGTAACAAATTACTGTAAATTTAGGGGCTTATACAATACAAATTTTTTATCTTACAGTTCTGAAGGTCAGAGTCCGAAATGGGTCTTTCTGGTTAAAATCAAGGTATCCTTAAGACTGCATTCCTTCTGAAGGCTTTAAGGGACAATCCCTTTGGCTGTTTTCTCCAGCTTCTAGAGGCTGTGCACATGGCTTGGCTGCTAGTCTCCTTCCTCCTTCAAAGCCAGCAAGGCTGGGCTGAATACTTCTCATGCTGCCATCTCTCTGTTCTCCCTCTTCTGCCTCCTTCTATACTTTTAAGGACCCCTGTAATTACACTGAACCAATCTGATAATAGAGGATAATCTCTATTTTAAGGTCAGCTGATTAGCACCCTTAATTTTCATTTGCCATATAACCAAACATATTCACTGTTCTGGGGATTAGGCCATGGACATTTTGGGGGGACCATTATTCTGCCTACCATAGATAGATAGATAGATAGATAGTTAGAGAGGTGACAGACAGATATTCTTCCTTCAGTACATAGCTGCCAGGGGCAGGGGGCAGTGGTTCAAGAGTGGGACAGCATTAGAGATTAAGGCAGTATAGAGCAATTAATTTATTAGGTTCAAATTTTGGCCATCAAAATAGAAAACACAGATTCATGGAAGTCGGATACATCCAAGAAAGTTATATTGAGTTGGGCAATAAAGAACTGGATAGATATTGGATGAGCAAGGAAGGGACCCTCATGAAATGAGGAGCAAAGAAGAAGTCATGTGTGCAGCGCAGGACTGGAACCAGCTCTAATGGACCAGAATGTCATGTTGGTAAATACTGATAAAAATGTGGTTAGAAAACGTATGGTACAACTCTGGTCACCCTAGACAGGGAGTTCTAATGGAATGATAATTTAAAACAAATCCAAGAATGTGGTGTATGAATTGTCCTGGGGTTCAGAAAACATGTTGGCAATCAGGAGGGGTTTCGTTACAACCATAACGCATGACATTACCATGTTTGTAGAACAAAAATTGTCAAATAGAAGCATTTTTCTGTGGTTCACCCTAAAAGCCTCTAGAGGCCCATTATTAGAAACGGCGGTAGGAGGTGGGGAGGAGGTAGAGGATATTCAGTGATGAGAAAATTGTTCTTTAAAATCACCACAAGAGGGTGGTAAGGAATCATGCTTTATGTCTGCACGCCAACAGAATCGTTGTTTTTCTTCACACACAAAAATAATTATTAAAATGTGTTATAAGATGGAGTGTTGAAAAACATTTTCTTTCTCATTTACGTTTATTAATCATATTTAAAATAGCATTGTTTGCATCCTCAGAGTGTGTTGGGTGCTAGCTGGACATCGTTCATGCAGAGACACCACATAAAAGCACATATCTCCATTTTCCATGTGCACCTGGACGCACTTAAAATGCAACAGATTCATACATAAATTATGAGCACCTCATCACTGTCAAACTTCTCATCTATGATGAGGAATTAAATAGAATTTTAAATGGAGAAATCTCTATGTTAAATCCATTTCCCCTTCCTGTTTATGAAATGAAATATTGAAGTGAACTTAAGGGAGTGGGCTTGTGGTTCATGCTCAAATGTAAGTCAAGCTCGTACTGTTTACTGTTCCCGGTGACCTTGATCAAATTGCTCAGCTCAGCTGGGAACTGAATTGTGTATCTAGAGGATTAAGCAGTGCCGTCTGGAATTTTGGAGTTAAACACACCTATCATGACTTGCTATGGCATTGATACTGTGTTCTTTTTAATTAAAATGGTAATCTCCATTCTGCAAACGGAAGCCTCAGAGGCTTGAAAACTTCTTTATTCTATCCTTCTTGTATTGATTTCCCTTTTTTCCCATTTCTCTCTTTATGACTTAAAAATTGCCAAACTTTTTAATAGAGATATATTTAATTTCTCTAGAGTCTTCTGAGTCTTCTTTCTTATTGTTTGTGCACCTGTGTGTGAGTGTATTCGTATGGGCATTTGTGATGTGGGTGTGGCCTCTTGCCTAAGGCATGTGTGTGCATCTGTGTTAGCGTTGTGTTTCATGTTATCTACATGTGTGCGTATGTTGCACATGTGTGTGGATGTGTGGCTGTATGAAGTATGTGTGTTGCATGTGCACACGCATGAACATGAACTGGGTGCTATGCACCACATTCCTTACATGTGTGTGAAGGTAGGTGTGCATTATGGTCAGTTCATGTGTGATATGTGTGACATGTGTGTGATGGTATGTGTATTTGTGTACATGTGTATGTTCTTGATGTGTGTGTGACATTTTGGTGGGTAGGCAGGGAGACTTCAAACTGTGTTTGTGTGTGTGTGTGTGTATGTGTGTGTGTGTATGTGTACATGTGCACAGAAAGATAAGGAACTAGACATTGTCATTAGAAGCCTGTTCATAGTTAGGCACCTTTCTCTGTGCGAAGAAAAGGCAGTATGCTGTTTGCACCCATCTTTGAATTCAACAGGAAATGCTTTGAAATCTAGTGGCTGGAACTACTACTGATTTGGCCTCTCCTCTCTTCCCACCATAAAACTTCTTTTTACTGTATTGTGTAAGAACCCTTTTTAAGCCCCACCAACACTCCCCTTAATTTTCATTTCTGCTATGTGAAATTTGTACTCAAATTTAAGAGCACGTGAGAGTAAGAGCACAGGTGATTCATCAGTATGTGAAGACAATGTAATTGTTCTATTGCTCCACAGTCTTACTTCCTTTGGTATTTTACAGGTTTTGCTCTTAGGTAATATCATGAAGGACTTTGAGTTTCTTGAGAAAAGAAAGGTGTAAGCTAGCCTTTGAATTGATCATTTCACTAATACGATATTTAATTAACCTCAGCAGATTCTTGAAAGGAAACATTTTCACCTAATTTTTTTAAGGCTCAGTTTATGCCTCCCTTTAATATACACTTAGTATTCTTTGGCAAAAATTCCAGAGTAGACCTTGCAAGTCCTTTTTCTTAGAAAGAATTTTCTTTTTTTCCTGGTTAAGCTAGCTTTCCAAACTAACTTTCACTAGTTTTAGAATATTGTAAAAAGAGCAATGACTTTGCAGTCAGAGAGGCCCAAGATCACATCCTGGAAAAACCACATATCAGGTTAAACTCCTGGCCTTTGAAACTATTTATGACGTCGTATGAATACCTACAATATTTTGATCAATCCTGCAGAATAAGGAGCCAGATTATATACTGTTTTGTGTTTCGCTCTCTCTGTTTCTCTCTCTTTTTTTTTTTAAACAGGAATAGGTTTAGCTTCCTTTTTTACTGTATCCCGCATACCAGTAAGGTACGTAGTAGGTTTGCCATAAACTCATTGTCATTGAAATTTTACAGAAAAAACTTTCAAAACACTGGTAGTATTCAGACAGGTTATATTTGAAAGTTGTTGATGTAGTTGATTTTCTGCAAAGAACCAGGACACTTCAACACCACATTGTCCAAATTAGTGAATTTTCTGCTTCAAAACAAGAACACTGAAGCTACTGAGAGACAGGATTTGAGTGAGATATTGCTTAACTATCAGAAGTTTCTAGAAATGGACAAGATTTTCAAACAACTCCACAGGAGCACAGAAGTTTAGGTCATCTTTTAATTCATATTCAATAGGAATATGAACTATCTCTTTGAAGGAAATGCAGGCAGATTGTTTCTTAGCTGACAGTAGCAAAACCAAAAGTCAGGGCTTCCCTGGTGGCGCAGTGGTTGAGAGTCCGCCTGCCGATGCAGGGGACGCGGGTTCGTGCCCCGGTCCGGGAAGATCCCACGTGCCATGGAGCGGCTGGGCCCCTGAGCCATGGCCGCTGAGCCTGCGCATCCGGTCGGTGCCTGTGCTCCACAACGGGAGAGGCCACAACAGTGAGAGGCCCGCATACCGCAAAAAAAACCCCACAAAACACAACAACAGCAACAACAAAAAAAACAAAAGTCAGAAATGTGAATAACGTGAAAAACAATAGATAAACAGGACGCTTCCGTTATGAACTTGATTGGTTCTTCTTGATCCATGGCTACTCTCTCTATTCTTCTGATCCTGATTCTTGATTTATCAGTTCACGTTTCTTCCACTTCAGATTAGTTCATCCTTGATCCCATGTTCTTCTTACCCCATTTGTGCCTATAGCTAATCTGATAGGGTGATGTCTACTACCTACATGGGTTAAAGGACACCTTTCAGATCTATATGCATTTTCCAAACTCGGTTCAAGTCAACTGATGTTTGATCAATTTCCAGTATGCAAAACATAGTTTTAGACTCTGAAGATACACAATGACAGTTTTCTTCCCTATACATAATTTAGCTATAGCCCCTTAGGTATAACCAAAAAAACTAGAAGATGTATGGCTTCCAGTTAATTGTCTCACCATAAGACTCAGCTGCTCAGTGGAGTGGTCAAATGCAAAAATAAAAAACAGAATATTTTTAATAAAAGAAAAAAGTCTCCTTTTACTTCACTGCTCTTGAGGTAGCCTGCTCTTATGATTTCATCTACATGTTTACACAGATTAGCTGATGAAAAGAAGAGTGATAGTAAATTATAAAATGTGTGTTTTTGTGTTCTTCCAGTCATAGCTAATTGTACTGTAATCATTACTGAGTCCACATGGGACCGTGACCTTGTGTCACATTGAGTCCATTTCTTTAAGAGCCATGCAACCTTCCCTAACTCAGACTCACTCTTCTACTTTAGGAACAGAAGGGACAATGGGAAATTATACTAAAAGATGGAACAATACAGTTGGATATCATTCCTGATTGCAGATATGTCTGGGTAATGACAGTCACATTCAGTGTCACTAATAAGATGCAGAGAAATGTGTGGAGTAAAGCATGGCTGATTTTTACATACATGAGCACCTTGCCTGGGTACTTTTTCCAGACCTACTTCAGTCTTATTCACTTTATGCCATTTATCTTCAACCAATTCTATTTAGTCAACAGCTATTGAATAACTATCCAATGATGAAAACTATGAGTTCTAGGCAGATGCTAATACAATCTGGTGAATAGTAATACACAATAAATAGTTAAGATCAACCACTGAATGAAAAGCTGAATGAAGGAATGCAGAGTTTCTCAGACATGGAGGTACTCTCCTATTTACGTTCCACTGATTCCTGTGTGTAGCTGACATTTATGGGCCCATAGTTGGACCTTTTGTTGATGGTGCCTTTCTTGTTGGCCCTCTGGGCCCTCTCTGCCTGTGTAGTACTCTGGTGCCTGCCTGCTCTTCTCCTGGAATCTTCAACACCTCTGCCTAGACCTTTGTTATTTGCTAGCTCATTTCTGCTTGGCTGGAATCCCATGCCAGGACCTTCTTGACTAAATGATTCTGTGTTGTCAGTTACCAGCTTCAAATATAGGGCACTACATATAAAAGCCTGCACCACTCATTTATTCAACCACTTCATTTTTCAAGAAAAGTAATGAGCCTCTATTAAGTTCTAGGCCATGCTACACAAAGGGTATCCCACATTCAGTAGAAAGCACTTCCTACTTGGAAAAATGGACAAAAGGACAAGGAAACTGTTAATTTCCAAATTTCCAAAAGACAACCTGGCTTGAGCACTAAAAACCTATACTATATATAAAAACCCATTCTTAAAATCTCTGAAATAGTCTCATACTTGAAAAGTATCCAATGCATGATTTCTGATGATGTCAGTGGATATTTGCCAAAGAAGATTCTATTTTTTTAGATGGACAAAATCTATTCTATTAAGTCAATATGGAATAAATTGCATCAAACAGAGGCATGGTGGTGATTGGAATTACAAGAATTAAAACACAGTGGTATTTTAAGGCATAAATTAACTCAAACTAAACTAGTAATACTGATAACACTTTGTAGAAGACCTGCTTAAATGGTAGCTAGTATTTTAATTTATCAGCGTTTAAAATGGTGCCTCTAAAGTGATAACAGATGTTTGTTTTTTTTTTATGCGGTACGCGGGCCCCTCACTGCTGTGGCCTCTCCCATTGCGGAGCACAGGCTCCGGACACGCAGGCTCAGCGGCCATGGCTCACGGGCCCAGCCGCTCCGCGGCAAGTGGGATCCTCCCAAACCGCAGCACGAACCCATGTGCCCCGTATCGGCAGGCGGACTCCCAACCACTGCGCCACCAGGGAAGCCCGATAACAGATGCTTTAAAAGAGTTTGCTTTCCTCAACTGGTTTCATATAACTCCATTGTGTAGGCAGTGCCCTGTTAAAGGTTACTGCAGCTATTGCCACATGATTGTAAACTCCCAATGAGTGCCTTCTAAATGAGAGTTTACTGCAGAATAATTCTGCTCATTTCTGCCAGGCTCCACGAATGCTTTAAAAATTTTCAGAAACCCAATCCTAATAAGCTGCTAAGAGCTCAACCTCATTATGCAGTTATGGTCATCAATTTTTCCTGGGAATGACATATAAAACCTCTCATCTGAGCAAAACGAGGCAGATTAATGTTGCATAAAGCATATACAGTCTGGATTACAAAATCACAAAAGCTGTCTCTTGGACAGAAAAGTCATCCCTCTTTCGATGCCTGTAATCACAAGAAAAATTTCCCTGTGGCCTGATATCTCTTACTCTCACAAAAAGAAAATTCTGCATAGTAGAAGTAAACCTTGGTATAGGGAAGTTTTAGTCAACTTTGTTTGCTGGCTAGGAAATATAAATTACTATTTTGATGAACCCAATTGCATATGCACATTTTATCTTCAAAACTAAAGTACAATTTTTCATATGGTTTTCAAAATAAATTGTTAAGAGATTCATTGGAGTTGAAAAATTAAAGTAAAATAAAATTTAGCAAATAATTATTTCAAGTAAAATGCTGAAAATGGTTGACATGTTTGCAGTGTAAGTGTCCACATAGGAAGCTGGCTGCAGTGGAATCCCAGCTAGCCTGTGACTGATCTCCTTGTCTTCCATTTCTTCCTCTTCTGCAATCCCTCTCCTAACCGTCTTCAAATATAGTTTTTATCCTGTCACTCTCCTACTAAAAATCTTTCAACTCTACTTAAGGTGCATATTCTGAGCTTCCACTTGTGTACTTAACACATCTTGCCAGCGAGAGTATTGGTCTGGATGATCAACCCTTAAGGGGTGAATAGGGTAGGTATAGATAATTAGGAGCTGTGTCCTATTTGGAATCCACACATACTGACAAGCTACTGCAACCTTAGCTTTCCCAGTCCCCAGTAGCATAGATACCTGGACAGTGTGCAGGATAATGGCAGTAATAACCTCCCTGTTCTGGCCTTCATCTCTGGGGAGGTTCTAACAAGCATGTAAATGCTCCCTGCAGGCAAGAAGCTGTAGGGGGCTGAAAAGTCTTCAAAAATCCACAGATTGGATTATCAATTCTTACATGATCAGGAGCTGGTCATTGTACAAACAATGCCTTGAGGCGTAGAGTTCAAATGCCACTCAGAATAGGAGTGAAGAAAGTATCCTCCGTATACTCAGGCCTTTTGAGAGGCAGTATTGCTTAGTGTTAAGAAAGTGGACTTCTTTAGCACACGGTGTGCGTTTGAATCTTAGCTCCAACTTGAACTAGTTGTTTGGCTTGGGACAAGTTCTTTAAACTCTACTTCTTAGTCTCCTCGTCTGTTTCATGTTGATAATAATCGTAGCTATGTCATAGTGAACATATGTAAAATGCTTAGAACAGGGCCTGGCACGCAGGAAGCAGTACACAATTATTTGCTGTTATTGTAAAAGATTAACTCACTGCATAGTATGTTTCAGGAACTGTGCTAGAAACGGGATAAAATGGGGAGGGATTCAGATATCCTGTCCTAAAGATTCCTTCTGTAATAAAGCATTTACAGTACAAGGTGGTAAATGCTATGATGAAGGTGGATACAGGATGCTATGGAAACCCAGGATAGGGATGCTGAAAGCAGGCTTTTAGGGAAGACTTACAGGAAAGGAGTGTCTGAGTGTGACTTAAAGGTAGATTTGCCATGATGCTAAGGAAACACCAGCTTTTGGCCCCTCCCTTGGGAAGGTCCCAAGGAGGTCTGGGGGTGTATCAGCTGGGGAGGAAAATCCAAGAGACAATCAGGTATCATTTCTGCTTAAGCATTTCTAGTAACTTGTCTAAAGAGGTCCTGGAGGAGCGTGGCCTGAATCTCGAGTCTGCAGTAATTCCTAAATTTTCTTATTCTCAATTAATAGTCACTTCCAGGATACCTTTTGTATTTATAATTTTTAAAATAAATTTATTTATTTATTTTTGGCTGTGTTGGGTCTTTGTTGCTGCGTGTGGGCTTTCTCTAGTTGCGGGGAGTGGGCTTCTCATTGCGGTGGCTTCTCTTGTTGCGGAGCACGGGCTCTAGGCATGCGGGCTTCAGTAGCTGTGGTGCGCAGCCTCAGCAGTTGTGGTGCGCAGGCTTAGTTGCTCCACGGCATGTGAGATCTTTCCGGACCAGTAATCGAACCTGTATCCCCTTCATTGGCAGACGGATTATTAAAACCACTGTGCCGCCAGGGAAGTCCCTGTATTTATAATTTTATATATATTTCTTTTTTCTTAAAATAAGCGCCTCCAATCAATATAAGCTTCAGGTCCCACAAAATCTCTATCTACTTCTACCCAAAAAACAAATAGGGTTTAGTTTAGGTAAGAGTCCCAGGGGTTAAAGTTAGTAAACAAGCATTACAGGGAGAGATACCATCTTGGGCAAAAGCTCCAAGGTGAAATAGCTCAGAACCTTGGATGATCCTGAAGAAATCTACAGATGTGTTTGCAATAGCACATCTAAATGTTGCTCCCATCCCTACTCAAGAACTTAATTGTACAGAGATTTGTATCCTTGCTTTATTTAATGCTTGATTCACCTTATCTTTTTCCTTTCATTTTTGGAAGAGTCAAACAGAAATAGCAGCCTCAAGATATGTCGTTCCGTGTTTTACATAAAGCGGTATCTTGTATAAGCAGCACAGAAATTTAAAGAAAGAGATCATAAGGTGGTGTCTCCTCAGATATCAGTTGAATCAAAAATCTTCCCCAGCTTTTAATATCGAACACCATGATAAGTAATAAAAGGATCTATTTATGTATACATAATAATATACAATATATACAATAGTGTATGTACAGTAATATTTCTATGCCTCAGTAGTTCTTAAAATAGGCCAGAGTGAAATATTAGAAAAGCCCATTGTTCACATGAATCATTATTTTCATTTACGCTCATCATGGCTTTTTAAATATGGGAAATTTGGATGCATACAGCTTAATCAGTAGACTACCTAATGTATAAAATTACTTTTTTAAAGGGAACAAGGAAAAATGATATGCAAATACTAAAATCCTTGTAATGGGATAAACTTCAAATGAAGAAATCCAGCACATTAAGTTTGAACCCTTTCAGAACAGTATGTTCTGGCCAGATGTTATGCATCTCATTTTCCTAAGAGGGAAAAAGAGAAGGAATGCAAACAACACACTAACAAATGCCATGGAATTATAAATCAAATAAGCATTATTATGTTCTGTGCTTTTAAACCTTTATTTATTCCACTGGAATATAACATACCACTTCTTGCACTAGTGTAGGTTGAGAGAAGCCACAGAGTTAGGTACATGCAGAGGCCATACACATTCTCAATCAATTACTCTTCCCTTTCAGTTGAGCTTGAGAAAAGTTGGGTTGTTTTCCCAAAATGGAGGAAGTAGATGAGAACTGCTCTTTCTCTGAAAAGGAATCATGTTAATGAAATGACAAAGAGAGCTTTGTTCCTTTAAATACCATAAGGTCCATCAGAATTGGTAATAGACCACATAATTGTCTCTTTTATATCTCTGTTCAATCTTTTCTAAGGGGCTGGTCTCTCCAGTCCTCCTAATGAGAAAGAAAACGGGAAGGAACTCAGTTTCATGATATTTAAAATCCTCCCCAAGGCACATGGGCTCCCTAACAACCACAAAGATCAATTACCACAGTAATATGATTCTTTGAATTGTTAAGAAAACAAACAAAACGTATCAGATAAAAATATTGTGCTACTCTTAAAAAAAAAGTGAGGCTTGTATTTTACTTAATTGTGGTTTTCCAGTTAGTTTACAATGACTATGTATATTACTTGGTTAATTACTTTTTTTAATGAATGTGCTATCGATTAATAAGTCTCCCGTATAATGTTTGACTACATTTACATCAATATATATGCAAAAACAGAATGGAAATAAATCATACTCATGTCTCTGTGTATTGAAATCTGTCTTTGTTCTTTTCTATATTTTGTACATTTTCCAGAATAACCTTATATTCTTTTTGTTTTATAGGATAGCTCTGATTTAATTTTAATATCTAGAATATCAGTAATATTATTCATTAAAATGTATTCCAGAATAAAGATTAATCATTTTTAGTGGAATATTCCTAAGTGCATTTCGTTACATCAAATGTGCTAGCTATACTGACATGAGAGGTTTCACCCAGGTTATTTTTTTAATTATCTAACCACAGGGTGAATGTGGCTCATGGAAATTAATTGGGAGCACCTGTTCCAAGGTAGCTTTCTGACAGAGGAACATCAATCTTCCCATTGCACGTAATCCTTCTTCTACAGAGACAGGAGATATCTCTTTTTGGTAAAGTCAACATATTTGCCTGTGGCAGCAGATTTTTTATTCCAGCATCTTCCTCTCCTGCTTCTAGTTCATGTGACAGGAATGAGTCGATCAAAGTATTTTTAAATGTGAGTCAGTTGGGCAGCATTGTTGAGGAAACCCATTCACAACCCGCAGGTGTATCCCCTGCCTTTGAAGTGGGCCTGCGGGATTTAGATGTGATAATGGCAAGTAGCTAAATGACAGCTCTGGGCATCAGTTTCAAGGAAGTGCTTAGCTTAATATAGAAATCAAATGGAAGAAAACAAATAGTACTTTGTGGATCCTCTTCTCCCAAGCTTGAACAGTTCCTTGCTCTTCTGTGCTGCCTGAAAGACGGCAAAGGTCGACTGCTAACCTTCTACTGCTGTTGGTTGAGTGATTTTCTTCTGTTTATACAAGCTCTCTCATGCTATATACACACAGCTCTGAAGGTGTGGTTATGAGTACAAAAGTTCCTGGTTATTTCACTAATGCAGAATGATTCTCTGCCGCCTTCACCAATGAACAGAATTTTTGAAAAATACAGCTCAGTTCTTTGGACTGATTTGAAATCACAGTCCAGCTGTGAGCATTGCAGCTTCAGGTTCAGTTTCCTCACTTGTAAAATGTAAGCCAGCAGAACTAGAGTATTTCTAAAGCCCTCCTAGCTCTTCCTTTAGTAAGGTATGCTTTTGACGTATATGGTGTGATTATGTAGCAAGTTGTGCTACATAGAGGTATGTGCTGCACGACTAGGAAGCAAGATAATGGAGCTCAAATCCTGACTTTTCCACTTAGTAGCTGTGTGGCTGGGCAACTTCAGTTCCCTCATCTGTTAATGAAGATAGCAATTCTCATCTTATAGGATTGTTGTGTGAATCAAGTAAGATATTATTGATAAATCTCAGCATAAAAGAACAGCTGAACAGATAACTTCTGGTTTATTTTTATTATAAGTTTTATCATAACATTAATCTCGATTTTGCTTAGTATCAATTTCCTTGTCTGTAATGTGAGAAAAACAATGATGTTCTCCTAAGGTTATTATTAGGATCAAATTAAATGAGGTAACTCTGTATATACAAAATACTTAAATGATAGTTGCTTTATATCATTATTATGACTATTAATTGAGGATATTCAAACTTCAGCATCTCCCAAAATTTAGTCTATGTGCTGTCATTTTTATATGGAAAGAAAAAGCCAGTGAGTCTAAATATTCATAGTGCCATATTTGTGTACATACATATTATGAATAATGACTCTCAAAACATACCTGTGTTATCAAATTTTCTTTTGTAACACATTAATTGAAAGAGGTGAGTCATGCTGGACAAAAATATTAAGGAAATAATGGTTCCAGTGGTACAGGGGAATGGTAAAATTTTTTCATTCTCTCATCCATCGCCCTAAGTGCCAGTGATGTGCTAAGCACTGTACCATTGCTGTGGAACAAGGACTTGCCTGCCTGACGATAATACTTAGCACCTCACAACTGTATGTACCAGATTTAACATAATGGCGTGAGATTGCCTGGATCTTCAAGCTGAGCTGCTTACTTTATTGCCACAACACACACCCTAGTAATGAGGCTGAAATTGCCAGTAAGTAGATTCCCAACATCACATACTAATAAAGATCAAAACGAGAGAACATGCCAATTATTCCTCACTTTCCTGCATCCTGGTGTGACAGGGAAATACAGAGTTATTTCAACACAAAGAAATCAAATCCAGTCAATGTACCAGAACTGCAGATCTCACTTCCTCACAAGGGAAGCTTTAGGAGATTATGGCATTTGAGCAGGGGGACCCTCATCATCTTTATCACCACTGAGCTTGGTTTACTATCTAGAGGAAAAGAACGAGTTAAGATAAATGAAATGCGATCCCAATAGTAGATGAAATGAGTGAGTTTTACTAAGGAAAACAAAACACGGGGTAGTTATAATGGCTTTTTGCTTCAGGGAAAGGTAGACCATAGCATATTTTTCATTAAAGAAGTGAGTTATGACTGCCTATCACTACAAAAGTAAGCATGGTTTTGCACACTAGTTGTGACTAGATAGACAAGAAAGAGCAGAGTCTCATAGCCTTTCCCTTGCCAGCTCCTTTGTCTGAAACAGCACAGTACAGCTTGTCTTATACACGGTGACAAAGAAGCAGAGGAAAGCTCTCACCAAAAATGCGGGCTTCAGTTGCAATGTCATTTGATTTTGCTCTAGTCATATCCTTTTTTGAAAATGTCCCTGTGGTTTGACACCACATCCATAAAAGGAAATGCATAGAATACAAAAACTAAATCTATATCTATGCACCTCTATGTGTAGCTGTGAAAAATTGCTAAATGTGTTCAAGAAGCATCTTGATGTAAATTAACCTAAACTTTCTCTATGGATATTATCAATAATTCATGACCTAAATTATGCAACAGAGCCTGACAGTATTTGATAGAGTATACAGAATGAAATATGTATATGGATGTATATATACAGATATCCATGCATATATATACATATTTCTGCATAAACGTCCATATACATTTTCATGTATATATACATATACGTGAATATATATGCATGTTCATGCATAGACACATGCATATATTCTTGCACACACATACATACATAAACTTTGAGTCTGAATACCTGGATCGGAATCACTTTGTGTGAGTCATTCACTTCTGCTTTTAGGGCCTCCATTACCTTAGTATTTGGTCAGTGGCCCTTTTAATTATAAAATTATTTCATCTGTATCCCCCAGGTCCTGTCTTACCAGATGTGGTACGGATATCTTATTGTATTTAGGATGAGCCAAGGTCATTAAGCTTGCAGACTTGTATGTGTTGATTTGGAGGAGTGAGAAGGGTGCTCCCCTCAACTCACTAGCCCCTATTCACATTTCAGACCTTCTCTGGGCCATGCCTGTGGCCTTTTTTACATCTCATTAGTGTTGTTCTCCTAAAAGCTGGAAAAGTGATTCCAGTTCTTTTGCATGCCCTGAGCTTGTTTTAAGACCCACCCAGCACAGAGCTGAGAGCTCACTTGATTTCAGCCAGAGTAGAAGACTAAAGTAAGTTAATTATTTTATGAAGTATAAAAGAGTCAAATGTTAGATATAGGGCTTTCCTGGTGGCGCAGTGGTTGAAAGTCCGCCTGCCGATGCAGGGGACCGGGTTCGTGCCCCAGTCCGGGAAGATCCCACATGCCGCAGAGCGGCTGGTCCCGTGAGCCATGGCCGCTGAGCCTGCGCGTCCGGAGCCTGTGCTCCGCAGCGGGAGAGGCCACAACAGTGAGAGGCCCGCGTACCGCCAAAAAAACCCACAAATGTTAGATAGAGTCAAATGTTAGATGGTTATTATGTTTCTATAGTATTTTCACTGTTTTCTAAATGTTAATGGAAGAAGGCCTAACTGGAATTTTCCAGCAAATATCTCCTCCTTTCTTACAGCTCAATCCAAGAGAAAAATGCCTCCATTTATCTGTTATTTTTATTTGATATTTTTGTCATTAGTTTTATTACCTCTATGGATATTAGTTAACAGTTACTAAAGCCTTATTATAAGAGAACATTTAAATTCTTTTATTTACTTATATAATTTTTGTAACTAACCTATTATTATCTCAAATTTACAGATGAGAAAATTTGCAGAGATATGTTAAATAACTTATCAAAGATCACACAGCTAGTATGTGCCAGAGCTGAGATTTGAATTGGAACCATCTGGTTTTAGAGCTCATATTGTTACCCAATACACTGCAGTGCCGTCGTTGAAATATTTGCCAGTGGGACTATGAGAAATGGCAGGGAGTTCTAACTCAAAATCTTCAAATAAAAGTCATCTTTCAATATCATGTTTCCACACATTGGGACTTCTTGACAAATATGGTAACTAGCTCTGTGACCTTGCACTAATTACTCAATTCTCTCTATTTCTGTTTCTTCAACTCTAAAATAGTTATAACAGTTGTTTACCTCACAGAGTTGTCGTTGTAAGAGTTGTAAAAGTCATATAAAATACTTAGTACTTTATCTAACATATAGTTAGCGCTCAATTAAGGTAAATTAGTAGTAGCAGCAGCAGTAGCAGTGTGGTCTTAGAGGAAAGAATGTAAATCTTGATGCTAGACAGGACTGAGATTGAATCCTGGATTTGCATGTATGTATTTTAACTACCTCTCTAGCCTTGCTGGTATATTGTTATCTGTTTTGTAGGGTTATTTCATATGTATATATGGAGTATTATAATAATCCTTCAAAACCAATATAAAACCCTATATATAAGCCATTGTATATAATATATAATGTATATGTTATTATTTATGTAATAATCTTACAAAATGCTATATGTACTGACCCTTTGTATCATATTAATATAACATTCTCTATATAAAATAATCCTATAAAGCATATATATTTGTATATGTGTATATGTCTACATGGTAGATATATACATATGTTTAGGGGAGTGTGTACAACACACAGAGATAGATACATAAGAGGGAGAAAAAAGGAGAGAGAGAGAATATTAACGTTGAATCACTGCTGGGACTCCCTTGCTTCTCATTTGAAACTGATGAATCCTACTCATATGCATAAAAGTTATAGGTACAAATATGTTGGTCAGATCAGTAGTTATAAAAGGGTAAAATGAGATATGAGTTAAATACTCAGAATTAGGGAATTATTAAATGAATAACAATATACCAATGTGATTGATGTACAGCTCTTAAAATCATGTTTTGGAGGAATATTTAATTACCTGAAAAATCTTTACATCAGGTTTCTAAGTGAAGAAATCAGTCACCAGGGCAGATTGTGCATCAAAATCTCAATGTAGAAAAAAAGTATACAGATATGGATAAATGTATACAATAGGAGGGACTCAGAATAAAATATTAACAGTGGTTATTTATGCAAGGTGTCATTACCTGTGATCGTTATTGTCTGTGTGTTCACTAATGTGTTTGTGTGATTTATGTAATATTTACATAAACATAGATTATGTTTGTCTTAATAATACTAAAAATGATGAGTGTTATTTTATAAAGTAAAAAATGACTCAGAGTTTTGGGGAAAATCTCCTAATTACCTTCCTCTCCAGTCCAGTCCTTGGATTCTGTTCCCATCACAAAAATATGTACAGCATTGTCAGCATTGCCATCACCTACATTTGTTTCTTCTCTTCTGTCTGCCTAGCTGCATGCTTCTATGCAAGGTTCTGTCTTTGTTGACTTTTCAAAGTAGCTTCTTCCATCTCAGGTCATTGCTGATACTTGACCTTCTACTTTCCAGTGTGTCTTTTCCAGCACCATAATTTTTCTAGCATGTATGTTTAATGAATGTGAGCTTCCACTGTTTTCTTTTAGGACAGGACTGCCTCATCTTCCCTTTGTCTCTCCCCATGGTCCCTCATAGAGAGACTGAGACCAAGTTGTTTTTGTTTAATGGACGTGGACGCTGACAGTTGACCACACTCATTTCTTCATGTGTCTAGATTCCTAGCTCTAAATCTTTCACCAGATTGGAAACAGGTAGCAAAGCAGTGCTTTGAGTCACACAGTATGCACCCTTCTCATTGCTTGAATTTAATACAGCCATCAGGCAACAATGAATGTTTCACGTGGGGCAGAGAATGAGAATGAATGGACATTTGTAATCCAAGAATCACTGCGACCCCCATAATATGTCCACCTGTAGTTGAGTCATTCCATTTACTGGTTATTCTTAAAGTGTATTGGATTCACAGTAAAGGGGAGCAGGCTTGGAGTATGATGAAATCTGTAACTATTTTACGTATATGTATCTTTTTAAAAAAATTTTTCATTAACATGTAAACTCCTGAAGCACAGTAGCCACATAGAGGTGGTAGAGCAGTATGAATAAGGTCTTTGCACCTTCAGTGGCACAAATCCACTGTGAGACTCTGGAAATATTTTACTGTCTCTGATTTTAATGTATTCATCTTTAAAATGGAGATAATAATACATTCTTTAAAGCATATTTTTAAGGACTAAATGAAATAAGAGTTTAAAATGTTTATCACAGTGTCTGACACATAGTAAGATATCATTGGATTATTAACTGTTGTATATGCCAAATATGCTCCCCCAAAAAAAGATATGTCCATGCCCTAATCCCTAGAACTTCTGAATATTACCTCGTATGGCAAAGGAGTAAATATTATTTTATAGGGCAAACAATATGATTAAGGATCTTGAAAGGAGGCATTTACCCTAGATTATCCAGGTAAGTCTAAATGTAATCACGTGTATCCTTATAAGAGAGAAGCAGAGGGAGTTTGGACATAGACACATAGAAAAAGAAAAAAAAAAAGGACAGAAGAAAAGAAGGTGATTTGAAGATGGAGATGGAGATTGGAGTGATTTGTCCACAAGCCAAGGAATCCCTGCAGCCACCAGAGCTGAAGAGGCAAGAAACAGATTATCCCCTAAAGCCACCAGAAGGAGCTCAGCCCTGCTGACACCTTGATTTCAGCTCAGTGAAACTGATTTTGGATTTCGGAGAGAATACATTTCTATTGTTTTACGCCACCAAATGTGTGGTAATTTGTTACAGTGGCAATAAGAAACTAAAACAGATTTTTTTTATAACCTGCTGTAATAAATTCCTAAAAATGAGGAAATGACTTTGAAATTGGACAATGGGTAGAGGCTAGAAGAATTTGGAGAAGCTTGATAGCAAATGCCTAGATTTCCTTGAACAAACTGTTGGCAGAACTGTGGACACTAAAGGAGATTCCTGTGAGAGCTCAGAAGGAAGTGAGGAGTATGGTAGAGAAATCTTCTATAGTTTTAGAGACTACATATATATTGTCGTAAATAGAATGTTGTCAGAAACATGAATGCTAAAGGCACTGCTGGTATGGGTTCAGAAGGAAATGAAGAACTTGTTATTGGAAAATGAAAGAAAGGGTAGCCTTGTTATATAGTGACAGAAAATTTGGCTGAATTGTGTCCAATAGTTGTGTCAAAAGCAGGACTACCAAGCCACAAGCTTGGATAGTTAGCTGAGGAGATTTCTGAGCAAAATGTTGAAGGTGCAGCCTGATTTCTTCTTGCCGCTGATCGTAAAAATCCAAATGGAAGGAAATAAGTTGAGAAAGGAACTGTTAAGTAGAAATGAACCAGAATTTAATAATGTCAGAAATTCATAGCCTATCCAAATTGAAAAAAAAAAAAAGGCTGACATTGGGAGATTCACTGTTAGGAAATCGTGTTTTTGAAAGAAAGCCAAGGATGTGATTGAACAACAATTTGATAAAGCCATTATAGGTCTGTGATTCATGGCTGCCCTCAACCATCTCAGTAGAAGCTGGGAATAGAGATAGTGTTATCCGAGAAAGATATGTGGAAGACATTCTTGCCTAATGGTTTGACAGTCCATGACATACATGGAAGACGCACAGGGTTTTTGAAAATATTATATTGGCAGAAGCAGAAACACAGCCTGACTGGAAACAAATGGATAGAGATGAGACAAAATGAAGGAAGAATATGAGACTGGGACTTTACAGGAGCAAACACCTACAACCCATCAAGAAAAAGGAGTAATAATTCTAAGGACAGAGTGTTGGGAGCAGATTGGGTGCAGAATGCAGAGCTGCAGGCCCAGAGGGTATAGCTTCAAGCAACAGAGAATTATTATCAGGCCTTGAGACCCAAAGAAATTTGCCTGCTGGATTTTGTACTTTCTTGGGATCAATGATCCCTTTATTCCTTTCATTTTCTCCCTTCTAGAATGGGAACATCTATGATTGTTATCGTATTCCTGTCCCACCATTGTAGTTTGGAGGCAGATGACTTTTTTCCTGGGTTTCACAGGTCTACAGAGGGAAAGGAATTTTGCCCCAGGATGAATCATACCCAGAGTTGCATTCATACCTGATTCAGATGATTTAAATGATGAGATTTGGAACTTTGGGGTGATATGTTTAGAAGTTTAGATGACGTTTTGGACTTCAGCTGGTGCTGTAATGAGTTGAGACTTGGGAATGTTGGAATGGGGAGAGGGTATTTTGCACGTGGATGGACACTAATCTTCAGAGGCCAGAGAGATAATAACTCTGCTAGGCTGAAAAATGACCCCCCCCAAAAGATGTGACATGCCCACATCCTAATCCACAGAACCTAAGGTTATCAGTTTCTATGGCAAAACAGAGAATCTTACCTCATGGGGTAATTTATGTGATTAAGTTAGAAATATCGAGAAGAGGAGCTTATCCTGGATTATCCGAGTGGAATTTAAATGTAATCACACATACTCATAAAAGAATGGAAGAGGGAGTTGGAGATAGACACACCAGAAAGAAGATATACTCAGAAAAGAAGGCCATGTGAATAAGGAGTCAGAAACTGGAGAAATGCAGCTATGAGCCAAGGAATGTCGAGGGTCTGTGGACGGCAGCTCCCAGAAGCTAGGAGATAGCTTGCAATAGATTCTCCCCAAGAGCATCTGGAGGGAGTTTAGCCCTGTCAACACCTTGAATTCGGACTTCTGGCCTCCAGAATTGTGAGAGAATACATTTGCGTTGTTTTGAGCCATCAAGTTTGTGGTAATTTGTTACATCAGCCTAAAAATCAAATACAACTCTTTTACTCCTTTGCAATCCAAAGAGAATGGAAAAGGTATTAGCCCAAGATAAGCATAAAGTCTTATTGATAATGTCCTTATGTCCTTATAATTCATTTCGGATGATATTGTATATGCTCAGTAAGCACTTTTTGACTAAAATGAATATCCCCAAAATGTGCAAACAGGTTTCATGGACCTTTCCAAAAGAGTCTCAGAGGCCACATTTCAAAAGGTTACACTCTTCCCAAATACTCTTTTTGAAACACTCAAGTAAACAATACTCCAAAAGCAAGCTTAAAAATGCAACTTGATCGATGGCTCAGCAGCAGCAAAGAACCACTTTCAAAACCACATATTTACATGTACACAAACCAGTACGCAAATTAAACCTGAGATTTCCCTGAAGTCATTCTGTGAACTTGTTAAGGCGAACACCAGTTTCACATTCCATTTCAGGGCAAGAGATTACCCAACCCCCAAAACACACCTCAGGTTATTCAAGGCATGAAAAATATTCTTTGTTTTGCTCGGTTAGACTTGGTTCAGAATTGCTGTAAACCCCTTGCCTAGTAGCAGAATGTTGACTGAAGCTCTCTGCCTTCCATCAGGAGGGGCAGGAGAAAGCCCCGTCAAAACCCACAAGGAATCTTTTTCTTGTTTTTAATCATCTCAGACACTGCTGAATAGTTTATCTCTCACAGGAGCAGGCTTCTTTGTTCTCACTGTTATGAAGTGAAGGGGCGGGGGAGGGCAGTCTGCTCTCAGCCAGAAGCAAGTGCAGTTTTGCAAGATAACCAGGGGAGCTGAGCCTTCTTCCTACACCTGGTGAAACCCTGTGTCTGGGGAGCTGCTCCACCTCAGGCATGTAGCCTTCCACCGACTTTGTGCCAGGACCCTGAATGAGCCTTAACGGGTAACCCAAAACCAAGCTGAGAAATTGAAATCCAGGAGGAGTTGATTTATGAGCCCCAATTAGGTAACCTAAAGATTGCATCCAAATGGTGACTAAGCCAAGACTTGAAAAGCATCAGCATGAATTAGACGGGTGTAAATGGTAAAACTGACAAGGAATAGACAGAATGCGAAGTGAATAGTCAAAATATTAAGAACATATTTTAAAGGAGATTGAATGGCAGTGACAGGCAACTTGACTTGGATAATTATATATTATTATGGAGGATACACAACCAAATTTTTAGCAAGTACTCCGTGCCAGGTACTGCCTTAATATTTTATATTCATTTCTAATATCCTACAAAATGAAGTCAGATGTAGATATTGAAAAATAAATATTAAAAGATTTGCGTCAAATCACACAGCTCATAATTGTTGAAGCTAAGGTTGATTTCGGGTCCACCATCTTTCCGTTAGATTTGCTAGTGGCTCTTTAGTCAAATTCTCTAAATTCCACTCTTCACCAAAAACTAACCCTCCCTCTTTAATGTTACAGGTGTCCTCATGAGACTTCCTAGCAGCATGCTTTTCAGGTGCAGGTGGGCTGAAATAATAGAGCAATTTAATTAAGCAAGACAATGCAATATTTTAAGAGCAATCCTCTCAGCACATATTAAATCTAGTTACCTCCTTCAGCTTTTTAAGGATTATTCTGTTTTGCACAGGTCTGAAGAAAGTGACATTTTATGAATTGAAGGCACTTTTTCAATTTATTGAGAACCTGCAATATGCTTAGTTCTTTGCTCGTATACCTTGATGGTTGCAAAAGGAACAAAGGAATTAATAAAAGCTCTGTTCTCAAGTAGCTTATAAATCAAAAGGCAAAGAGTAGCACTTCATGAAATAATTAGGGAGTACACACAAAGCTCAGTTTGGGACAGAGATGTCCCTCATTCTGATCTCACTTTCTATTGCTTTGTAACGTGCTCATTGTCTCTATCTGGAGAATAAACATGAACATTTTCTCATCTAATATCCGTCCCCTAGGGTTGCACCAACTCATTTCTCTTTATCTGCTGCAGTAGCACCCTCTCTTCATTAGCACTTGCGGAATGTGAGTGAATATCATAAATCAGTTATTTACAATTAAGGAAAGTTGAAAGAATGCATTTCAAAATGAACATGGTCCAGGACTTGCTGGATATAGGGAGTGAGGAAGACTAACAGGCAAGAAGAGTACAACAGGTGGTGGGACCAGGCCAATGGCATTCATTCATTTATTCATTCAAAACATAGGTGACATAGAGGCAAAATCCATTAATGCATGCACAGCCATTCTTCCCCTACTCCCCTTGCCACATAAAAAGAATCCTGTCCTTGGCCTCCTGGAGCTCCTCTTCTGCTCACTGCTGGTTCCTCTACGTTTTGCACAATATGAGTAATGAGAGAAGAAGAGGCAGGAGGGGTGGGGCAGTGATAAAGAATGAGTGTTTACAGAGAAGTTTCAGGTACATTGTTGAGAAAGAAATGGGAGCCATGAGAAGATGACAGATTAGGAGGAAGAGAATTGTATAAAGTGTTGATTTGAATTTTGAATTAACAGTTTTTCTTCTCTGAGAAATGGAAATTAATGGATATGCTATAGCTTGCACTGCTTCTGTCTCCCAGCATGGTAAGTTTGATTAGAATACTACCCAGAAGCTGTACCAGGTGGGTGCCAGCTTGCATTCAGTCGACATTTACTTTACACTTTCTACATAGCGACAGCAGACTCTAGACACTGAGGATACAATAGTGATCAAGACTGGAATAATCTCCAGGCCCCGAAGAACTTACACTCCAGTGAAAAGGCAATGACATAGAAATTATTGCCATAGGACTGTAATTTGTGAGGACATATGGTGCTTTTTACACGTGATAATATTTATTCCACAGATTAGCTCTATGAGATAGTATAATCAGTCTTGTCTGATAATGACAGAACAGAGCTCAGAGAGTCCAAGGTCTGTTCAGAGAAGATATATATAATCAAGAGCAGAGCTGGAATTCAAAACATAGGTCTTTCTGATTCCCAAGGACTTCACCTTGGCAGTAGAAGATATTCATTGGTTAAGATGGGAAAGAACTGAGAGCCTAAAACTGAACTTTGGGAGATACCAACACTGATGCATTGGAAGAGTAAAGAAAAGCTGTTGGAGAACAAACAACTTTTCAGGATGTCAAGAAAATGCAAGACAAGATGATACAAGGTCATGTAATATTTCTGAAAGCCAAAGAACATAAATAGACAATATCAAATAACAGGGAAAAATTTAGGACAATATATGTTCAAAAATCCATTATTTTTGCCAAGGCTAATATGAAGAACAGTAGCTTTCATTATGGTTTTGAAGCCCCTTGCTTCCCCCCACAATGCAGAGCTATGCAAAGGCAATGTGTTTTGAGGAAAGGGTATGCAGCACAGGCCCCTTTATTCAGTTTAAAATAATAAGATGTTGCAAGGGTAATCACTAAAATGAACAGAAATTTCTAAATACTCAGACAATGAGCTTATTGATAAGTATGTGAAAGAGGAAAGAAAAAGCCAGTTGAGATGAAGCTATTAAACAATGTCACTTGGCAACACAACTCTGAGGGCCCCATTTATTTTGAGTTTCAAGCTGTGCTTCAGGGCATGCCTCATTTGTATTTCACAATATGAATGGTGCCCTCTAGAGTTGTGCAATAAGGCCTCCTGTAAATATGCTGCTTTGGGAGCAATGTCCCATAAAAGTTGGCATGAGAGAGCTAGCGTGTTGTTTAGAAGTGTCACTTTGTGTCCTTGCATAATTCTTTTAATTATCTGGGCCTCTGTGTATGTAAAATTGAGAGATTGGATCAGGTGAATTTTGTGATAATCTCTAGGAGCATTAATTCACATTTGTGTTTACAAACCTCTTTTCACTAACATAACCTCGTTCATTATTAATAAAATATATAAGGAAGTGATATATTAATCGCATTATTATCATTATCTTTTATTCAAATGGAGAAACTGAAGTTCAGCAAATTTAACCAACTTGTCTCTGATCAGACTAGTAACAACTGACGGCCAAAACAAAAATTCCCGACATCACACCCTACGCAGAAGGGGACAGAGGATTGATGAAGCATTCATATTTCTTTCCATGACCTATTTTCAGGTAGATTCTAACAATGTTCCTCTTACCCGGTGCAGAGAAGAAATTAACTACTCCTTAATCAGGGAGGAAGTTTTTAAGGGCCCATGAGTTATTGCTATCTAAATGTTTGAAAGAAAATTTATAATTGGATTTCTGGTAACCACACATCCATTAGGACTTTATAGTGATTGCATAAACAGCAAATACATGAAGGCTAATGTAGAGCCTTAGTAAAAATATCAAAGCAATTTAAATAGAAAAAACGGACCTTAAGTTGTAGCTTTCACTTTACTCTAAATAAGGCCACCTTGCCTTTTGATAGCTCAGCATATGACTGGTAAGATTTGGAAGCCTTATGAAACAGAGGCCAAGTGCTTGCAGAGGTAGGCAATCTTATTTAGTTGAAAGCACATAAGCACTCACAGTCCCCATACCTTAATTTAAATGGCTGTGCACCCTTTAACATCTGTGGGTATATGAACAAGTGATTAGCCCCTATGTGGCTCAGTTTCTTCAGCCTTGAATTGGCGATAATACCTATCTCATACGACTGTGGTGATGATTAAGTAGAATGTGTGTGTGAAGTGCTGATGGAGCATGGCAAGTGGTGGTCTCTGAATTAAGAGCAGTTATTTTTATTAATACTTAAAGTTCTGCGTGGAGATCTGTAAATTGCGTGTTTTCAAGTGATGGTTAATTTAAAACATTTCAATTTGGCATTTATTACAATATAGGCGTGTTTCCCATGTGACCACATATAATGCTGACGAAGGTTTACATGTTGCAGATTGTTCTTGTAAAAATATGTGACAGCTAATCTAAATTTATACTATTGATTAGGGATGTGGAGACAAGGTTTATTAAAATTAGGTGATTGATTTGATAATGTCAATTTGTGTTTAGGGACCGGTGGTCAATAAATTAGTTCTGCTGTTTCTTTTCTTCCATTGTTAGTTTTATAGGCTTTGATCAATAATTCGGAAGCAGCTTTCCTTTAACACACGGACACTCAACATACACTGAACTGAATGACGTGGATGTTAATAAAAGTTTCCTGGCTTTCCAAGCTGTGGTTTTATTTTAAAATGAATGAACATAAATACCATTTCATTGGTCAGATATAATTTAACCAGGCAGGATATTATGGTTATTGAAAGATATGCCTTCAAGTGAGAATGATATGGGCTTAAATCCTAGTTTTGCTATTTACTGGTTGTGTGTCCCTACACAAGTTACATAGCCTCTTATAGCCTGCTCATCGGTATAACAGTCAGTAATAACACCTAACTCAAAACTTGTTTGGAGGGTTACATGAAATAAATAATATTTTCATTAAAAAAAATTAACACAGTGAGAGAGTGGCATGGACTAATATATACACTAGCAAATGTAAAATAGATAGCTAGTGAGAAGCAGCCGTATAGCACAGGGAGATCAGCTCGGTGCTTTGTGACCACCTAGAGGGGTGGGATAGGGAGGGTGGGAGGGAGATGCAAGAGGGAGGGGATATGGGGATATATGTATATGTATAGCTGATTCACTTTGTTATACAGCAGCAACTAACGTACCATTGTAAAGCAATTATACTCCAATAAAGATGTTTGAATTTTTTTTTTTTTTTTTCTTTGCGGTACGCGGGCCTCTCACTGCCGTGGCCTCTCCCATTGCGGAGCACAGACTCCGGACGCGCAGGCCCAGCGGCCATGGCTCACGGGCCCAGCCGCTCCGCGGCACGTGGAATCCTCCCGGACCGGGGCACGAACCCGTGTCCCCTGCATTGGCAGGCGGACTCTCAACCACTGTGCCACCAGGGAAGCCCCGAAAGAAAATTTTTAAATTAAACAATTAACACATTATCTGGCATGTAGTAATGCCTCAGGCATTGTTAGTTTTGTTATGGTTATTATTATTTACATGATTCCATGATTTTGAAATACTTAGCAAATGTCTTTAGAAAGTTTCTTTAAAAAGTCTTCCATTTAAGTATTTTTATATTCTAGGTTAATAAACTTTTATGTTTGACGAGATTTTTAGAGTACATAAAATTAAAGCAGTCATTTTTAGTTTCTTCTTTTTAGGTTAGAACACAAAAAACAACAACAAACAAAATAATCAAAGCCAGAGTAGTGCCATAAATTCAGAAAAATTGAAATTTTTAAGACATTTTATTGAAGGAAAATATTTCTAGAAAACTGTTATGAAGACATTGGTAAAGCCATCACACAGAAAAAAAAGATTAAAAAGCTTTGCAAACTCTTGCTTCCCCAATCAATAGTTAGAGAAATGCTAGAGGTTGGTAAGAGCAGAAAGAAGAGGCATTTAATGTTTCCAACACAACTGAGGTTGGCAGCTTCTGGGTCTCAAAATACTTCTCATTTCCTAGGCAGAGATGAGAATATTATGGGGTAAGAGTGCATTGAAATTATGAAATATTTTCTTGCAAATATAAGGAATTTGCTGAGGGCAAGTAAGGAGAAAGTGAATTCCAATTGTGCAAATCCTCTGGCGACCCAACTTTAACAAATAGGAGCAAGTGAAAGCAGAGGAAGTCATTTCCTTAGCACAAGGGTAATTGTACTGAAAGGGAACTTGTGTTTTCAGTAGCTCATGCCCAGTGGTTCTGAGGGTAAATAGAATCAATAATACTAGCAACATAGTAAGTGCTAAATGAGCACTTAATGAATTGAAAACAGACTAGAAAGCCAGCTATCAAGAAGTATTTGAAAACCAGAGAGGAGAGGGAAAAATCAGATCACCAATGAAGCACAAGTTGCAATTATATCTTTTTAGTTGACTTGATATCCAATTTATTTTTTAAATTACAGTGCAGTTTATTTCCACAGTGTAAAATTGGAAAATACAGAAAAGAAAAAGATAAGTTAAAAGATAGTACTATCTGATTTCTCATCTTAAAAATGATTTAGAATATAGTAGTACATAATTTTTCACCTGGCTCAGCATCTTTCTAGCCTTGTGACCTCAAGTGACTCATTAAACCTTCTTAAGCCTCAGTTTACTCATGTGTTCAGTCATAATGCCCTCTTCTTAGGTTTTTGTTGTTGTTGTTGTTGTTGTTGTTGTTGTTGTTGTTTTGTGGTGCGCGGGCCTCTCACTGTTGCGGAGCACAGGCTCCGGACGCGCAGGCTCAGCGGCCATGGCTCACGGGCCCAGGCACTCCGCAGCATGTGGGATCTTCCCGGACCGGGGCACGAACCCTTGTCGCCTGCATCGGCAGGCGGACTGTCAACCACTGCGCCACCAGGGAAGCCCTCTTCTTAGTTTTTGATGGGGATTAATAAGATAATACACAGGCTTAACACAACTGGAACATAATAATTGAGTATCAAAACAAGTAGAATAGTAAAATATTATATTTTACAAATGTATGTCTAGTCTTTTTTTCATTGTATGGGTGACAACACATTTCATAATTTATATTTTTATATCCTGCTTTTCTCATTTTTATCATAAGCAGTTTCAACCATCAGCAAAACCTCTTCACAAATAACACATTGAATGGCCACAAAATATCCTATCCTAAGAATTTACCTACTTTTCTTGATTTAACTCCTATTGATGGAAATGTAGGTTATTTCCTTTCACTGTCTTGTAACCAAGGCTACATGAAGATTTGTCCATCAGCTTTCCATTAATGATTCTTCTAATACCCTGAACCTTAGCCTCCCACTTCCTCTGCTCTGTTCACCTCCATACATTCCATTTTAGCCACATATCTTAGCCACACACCCTAAAATACTTTACTGGGGTGGGGAGGGGCATGGTTGATTTAATTTTCAGTCCTGCCTCCGTCGTTTGACATCACTCAGCCTCAATTTTTCCCTTGTAACCTAAGAGAACAAATGATGTCTGGGTCATTCCCAAGTCTAACATTCTACTCTTTGCTGTTTTGAAATTTTTCTATAAAGGAACAGTTACAATAAAAAGATCAGTAGTTTTTAAGTCACCAAATCCGCTCAGTACTGTCTTAATATATGTGACTAGATGCCAGTATTTTGACCATGTAGCCATAAGAGTGTCACTCATCCCATTACTCCCATCAGTGTGCCCTGTTGCGTCATTGGAACCCTCCCCTCCCCCCCCACATATGTCTTTCTGAAAATCCAAGGCTGATACTCATCCAGATGTCCATCCTATTGAATCACAGGCTACAGCATAGACTAATCTGGTCTCTACTTTTGTCTCTATCCTCTCAAGCTGTTTATCTCTAGCCAGTTATACGCTGGCCGTATTTGTGTGGGTTTTGGTTTGGTTGGTTGGTTGTGGGTTTTGGTTTGGTTGGTTGGTTGTTTGTGGGGTTTTTTGGGGTTTTTTTCTTGCATTTTTGTATTTTGTTATGAACTCTTGAAAGGTTTCAGGACCTTTCCACATCTCTTCTCTGTCTGGTATATTATTCTCTCCAGCAGTTTTCAGGACGACCTCTATGTTCTTTCTTTGATAGCCATGAAAGGATTGCCTTCTTAAAAAACCCTTCCTTGCCCATAGCATATGTCACCTTTCCCCCTCCCCATTCTATAACTCAGCCCCTAATTGGATCAGTGACTTTCTAACAGTGATCACAGTTTGAATTCACTCATTCATTCATGTGTTTATGCTTGTTTTTGTCTCTTCCACTAGAATGC
Source organism: Lipotes vexillifer (assembly GCF_000442215.2). Classification (NCBI taxonomy): domain Eukaryota; kingdom Metazoa; phylum Chordata; class Mammalia; order Artiodactyla; family Lipotidae; genus Lipotes; species Lipotes vexillifer. The sequence continues at coordinate 291,245 of NW_006796749.1, read as the reverse complement.
AAGCTCCCACTAGAATGCAAGCTCCATGTAGGACCTGTAGGACAGGTCCTACAGCTGTCTTTTTTTTTATCGAGGTATAATTGATATATAACATATTAACTTCAGGTGTACAACATGGTTCAATATTTGTATGTATCGTGAAATGATCACCACATTAAGTCTAGTTAATGTCAGTCACCATACACAGTTACAATTTTTTTTTCTTGTGATAAGAACTTTTAAGATTTACTCTCTTAGTAACTTTCAAATATAGAATACAGTAGTATTAACTATAGTTGCTATAATGTACATCCTCATTGCTTATTTTATAACTGAAAGTTTATCCAACCTTATATTAATATTACCAGCCTCTACTATGCTATGTGCCTGGTATATGTTTTTGTACTCAATAAATATCTTTTTAAGTAAATGGAGAAATATCGGTTGGCTGGATTTATACAGAAATTCTTCAAACAACCAGTAAACAAGAAAACAAACAAAAAAACCTTATCTCAGCTTTGTTCAAAGCTGAATGAAAGAGGAAGTGTCAGGAGTGTTTTAATATTCATGAAATTCTAGTTTTCTTCCTACAAGACCCTCACCATCTTTCGAATGCCAGAATACCTACTAAATCAGCCTTCAAGTTGATAGAGGATGAGCTATAGAGAATGGATTTCAACAGAGATGAAGTGAGGATGATCATAGCAATCTTCAGAGTACTGAGGTGATTTATAGGTACAGACTTCTTCTATATTACCTGCCACTGAATTTCCTCTAGCCCCCTTATAATATTGTTGCCTGACAAAGACACAACAGTTCTGGATGCACTGTCAATATTGACTTTCACTCAGAAATGTGGCTTTGAAAAATGTACACATCTTCAACATTAATGTTTCAAGTGGCTGTATCAAGAGAATAGCCTTTCTGCATGGAGCCCTGCTTTTCTTGCATAAGGCACGTGTATTTTATGTTTATATTTGGGCTCTCTCTTTTTTCTTATTTTCCCAAAAAAATTAGGTTTAGCTTAGCTTTTCCAAAGAATTACTTTCTAGAGGTTGTAATGTTGTATTGGTTTTGATTTGTCATTTTGTTATTAATAGTAACTTAAAAGGGACAAAAAATCAATGTTGAACGTTGGCCATTGTCAAACCACCATATATTGTCCACCTAAATACCGTCAGACATCAGAGACTATAATGGACTCTAGTTTCTGGAGTTAACCACTGGCCAAGGAAGCATTTTTTCTGAAGTCAAAAAAATTCATTCATACTGCAAAGCACTTTGCTCCCAGCCACTGTGCGAAAGGCTGTGTATGTTTATCAAGGATTTTTGGACGGCTCCTGCTATCTGTTTATGTGCCAGAATCTTTGAAGAGAGCATTGTGCTTGTGCAGTGAATTCCAGTTCATGACAGAGAAGAACATTCCTTCTCAAAACAACCCCTTTAGAACGAAGCCTTCTGTGTAGTATTCCTGCCCTGGGTATTTGGTTGTACTTTGCTATGTACTGTGTGTGTGTGGCGGGGGGGTGTTCTTCGTGGACTTTTGCCACTTAGCCCCCAGTGGGTAACCTGTTTCATTGCTCATGGGCAAAATGTGTCAAAGGCTGTTGTGCTTTTAAAACTTCCATATCTTTTTAAAACAGGTTTTCTTCCAGTTCCGCTTCTCTGTTCTTTTCATCCAGAGAGCCTCAATTTCGGTGCCCATTAAAAGCAAGAGGATATTACAAGATTCAGAGAGGCAGCCCTTTTCACCACCTTTGTAAACACATGTTATTTTGAAAAGAGAAGCTCAGAGAGCATTTTCCACAGGACCATCCGGAAGGGGGCGGTCTGGCTTCTTCGGCCTCAGGTTTTACCAGTTGTTACCAATAAGAAATCGTTTTGTGATGTCTCCAGAATTTGAAACCCTCTGCCACTTTGAATCCGGCTTTTAAATGTCCTTTTGCAAAGCCTGCCAAGAAGGAACTTGTGTTTAGAGAGCCAGGGTTTCATTTGCAATTGAAAGGGACAGCCCTATCATTGAATGTGGTCTTTAAAGGGATGGGAAAGAGCAAAAGGAAAGGGAAAGGAAAGGGCAAAAGTTGGAAAGGAAGGAGACTCAAGAAAGAGTCCCCTTCAGCTTTGCATAGATTTTTGTGAGTAGCATTATTCTTGGATTGCTATTGTTTCTTAAACACTGTGCTTAGTGCCTGCCACGGACAACTTGGCTTATGACTGGGTGGCTGGAAGTCAAAGTTGTAAACCAGGTCACTTAAACCCAGTATTTAGCCAGTGGCTGTTTTACATTTGTAAGCAAGAATATCGCTAGCCTCCCCACCGAGCAAGTATGAGGACTGACCTTTCATGGATCACAGGAAGGAAGTCCGGCTCCTCAAAAGAGAAGTCAGACTAGTTTTAACATAAAAGACTTTGCCAACAGAGCTCTGGGCAGAGACGGGCATACTCAACGTGGGAGAAAGCAGAGTGCATGCCAGTGGTAGGAATATGAGGAATTTGCAGGTAGGAAAAGGGATTATGGGGGCGCTACGTTTATGAGGTGGGTAGAGGAATTTAAGAAGCCAGATTAAGGAAATCAGATGGATCACACTTTATCAGGAGGAGTGACATGTTGTCCTTTTCCAGATGTGTAGCTGGCAAGAGCAGAACCTAACCAACAATTTCTAAGGTTTTATATTTCTAAGGCTTTAACTATCATAAAAGGATATTACAGGAAGGAGGAAAATAAGACGTATAGAGAAGGTACTCACAAGGAGGCACATTTTTTGAAAAGCAATTTAATTGTCACTAACCAGAGAAGCAGACACAGGTTTGGCCTGCCCCTAATTACCCAGCCCTTAGAAGCTAGTTGTTAACCAAGGTGGTTCGTTCAGGTAACGTGCAAATGAAGAGCACTGGAATAAGGAGGAGGTGGAGACTTGAGGAGGGTGACTACCTGTCATCAACCAGCTGCCAGGCTTGGCCCCAGATACTTGGACCACTGGGCCTCAGGATCTTTGCCTCCTGAGAAATGTGCTTTAGTGGAAGGAAAGCTTTGTGCTTCTTCCCAACTGTAAGACAGACCAACTGGATTAACATCCTGACTCAACAGCTGTGTGATTGCAGGTGGATGTTTCAACTCTCTGAGTCCAATTTTCTCTTCTTTGGAGGAAGATAATAAGGCCTGCTTTACAGGAATGGGTGGCACTGATTAAAAAAGAATGTATAGTGTCTGGCATAGAGTAGGTGCTAAGTAAATGATAGCTACTATCTGTCCAGTGAGGGGCTGAATGACTTTTGTTCTTCTTTCCAGCCCCTAGAAATTTCTCGTCCCATGGATCACTGTTAATGATTTAAAATTTTTGAAAATGTGCACGTTCACTACAATTACACAGCACATACTTATTGCTTAATATCCTTACTAAGACTGTTTTTCTTTTGCTGTTTTCACCAGTTTATTTCAAAGAGAAAGAAAGGACAGAATCACTGAGCCACATTAAAACAATTCTCCATGAAAGAAATTATTTCCATAATGGGGACTTTTCAAAATATTTTCACTGTGTGTTTACACCTTTGCAAATGATCCAAGATAAAGTGCCTTCTATCTCTCTTGGGATGTGATTTTATAATCCAGTTACTTTACCGCCAGGAAGCATTTTCTTCATTTCTAGTCAAAATTTACCTTAATTTCCACTTGTGCCATGCTAAATAATCCACTCTTCTCTTTGATCTGCCAGATATACATATACCAAACATTTTTTCATTTTTTTCTCTCTCTCCTTCTCTTGATTTCTGTGCATGTGATGAGATGAATGACCTTTAATCAATAGCTTCCTTAGCAAAAATATATAGGTGCTTTTGCTTTTAGCATTTGCTATGCTCCTTTGCCGCTGAGAATGTATGAGTTAACTAGATGCAGCCAACACAATTCTCACTAAGCTGAAATCCTTGGATTTTAAGCTTTAAGGAACAGGAAACATATAATGATAAAAATCAAAGATATAAGGAAATAATTTAAAAGGAAAAGGTTCACCCAGGTATTGGTAAAGCCACAGTACATTATATAGTCCCTGGTGGCTCAAGTGTCACCAGAATCACCTATTTCCACATTTATAAAAGATACTCGAAGGCCCTGCAATATCTGGGCAAATAAATAAATATATATAAAATACATAAATTGAGAGTAAACCATATTAACTCCACTGTGCCTCCCAGTATGAGGAAGCTTATACAATTTGGAACTAATTTTTAGAGTCAGGGTGAAAATTAATTATTTAGTTGGTTTGATTTTCTGGTTGACTTCCAGTTACCCCAAATTATTTTTTCCCTGAATACTTAATTTTTACCATTTTGGTTTTTCTAGATGTATCAATTAAGAATCTTCTGATTACAATGGTAATTCAAAGAGGAATAAAAAATAAGAAAAGTTACATTTTCATATAGTTGGAAGTTGAAGGTAAGACAGACTTTAGGTTTGGAGGAGTGAATGACTCAACATTTCCATCAAAGGCTTTTTTTTCCCCCATCTTCCTGTGTTGGTTAGATCTCCTGACTGATTAAAAGATGATTGAAGCGGTTTCAGGGAGCCCCTGTCCCCAGAAAGGCAATGTCAGGAAGACAAAGGGAGATTATCTTTCTTTGCAGCAAGAGGATTTTCAAAGAAGCGTTCTGAAGCCTCATTGGCCTAAGTTGAGTCCTACACCTGTTTCTGAACCAGTAACTGGTGAGGGACAGAGAATTACCCTGAAACTAACCAGGCTCCAAACTGAGTATGTGGGTAACTGAACAATGCTGTAGTTATGTCAAGAGAAAAAATTAAGGAATGTGTACTGGGTGAACATCCAACAGTGTCTGATATAGGATTCATTGAATTTTAACTTGATACCTCACCCAAAACATAAAAATAATGTTTTGCATATTCCAAACCAATACCCATGTAGTGTAGAGGCCCTACAGTTTCAGGGGTGTATTCCTGCAGTAATTCAGAACACCTGGAATGTAGGCTTGGCCACAGTTTTTATAAGAAGGAATTCCTTTAGGAAGTGATGTGGGAAGGACAAGGAACAGACACAGAAACCTACAGAATGCCCTAGGTTCCATGCTCCAGAATTAGGCTTAGAACAGTTATGATTTTCCTTCATTCCCTGAAGTAAGATATTTCGGTATGGTTTGGGAGAGGAGTGTAGATACAGGAAGCCACAGTGTATACCTAGGGGAGGGGTACGGGTGGGTATGTTTTACTTTATTGGAGGGAAGCCTCTTTATTTTTCTTCTAATTGAAAAATCAGGGGTTATTCACTGCATTATTCACTGCTGCATTACCACTGCCTTTTCCTAGGTCCAGTATATATATATTGATTGATTGATATTGGCCATTTGCTGTATGTTTTCTAAACTTACTGAACCCATGGTTCTACATCATTACTCACTGTTTACTGTTGAACTGTCAACTTTTATTTCACATGTTCAGCCAGTAAGATAGAAAGTACATCAAAGCCGTTGATGTCTTTGTGAAACGGTCAGAAATGATTCTTGGCAATGAAAAACTAGATCTACTACTATATAACAACTCTAGGTATCTGAAATATTATATTGTGCTATTTTTGTGTCTTTCCATGAAAAAGGGAAAGAAACATTTATTAAAACAGTTAATATGGGCTAAGCCCTGTGTTAAGCATTTTAAAAATAGCATCGTATATAATTCTTTCATTGACTCTCAGAGTTACTATCAGACACTGCTTGTGGCCCATGAAATAGTTATTCTTCCCTTTTTCTTTTCTAATAAAATCTGTGTGCCCAGCTAAAAGCATTTACTTTCCAGATTCCTTTGCCTCTATGGCCAGCGTGGTAGAATTCTTACCAGTGAGATACCATGAGAAATCTGCTGGGGGCATGGGGGTGGTCAGGAAAAAAAAAAACTATTGCTTTCCTGGTACAAAGCCCACCTCTTATATATCTCTTTATGTCAATGTTCTCTCCCCCATTTATGATATACTTGTCTAAATATTTCCTCTACATATATTTAGAATCGAATCAGCAGTCATAATTTTTCTTTCAACCATCAAACGTACTTTAGAAAACCCAAGAGGAGAACAAAACTCTAATGTATTTATCCATATTTTTACTGACCATGTTTTTCCTTCCTTCCTGATGTACAAGTTTCATTCTTTCTTTATTTCCTTTCTTTTTAGAGAACTCCCTTTAGCCATTCTTTTTTTTTTTTAACATCTTTATTGGAGTATAATTGCTTTACAGTGGTGTGTTAGTTTCTGCTTTATAACAAAGTGATTCAGCTATACATATACATGTATCCCCATATCTCTTCCCTCTTGTGTCTCCCTCCCTCCCACCCTCCCTATCCCACCCCTCTAGGTGGTCACAAAGCACCGAGCTGATCTCCTTGTGCTTTGTGGCTGCTTCCAACTAGCTATCTATTTTACGTTTGGTAGTGTATATATATCCATGCCACTCTCTCACTTTGTCCCACCTTACCCTTCCTCCTCCCCATGTCCTCAAGTCCATTCTCTAGTAGGTCTGTGTCTTTATTCCCGTTTTGCCTTCAGAACCTTTTAATTTTTTTTAGATTCCATATACATGTGTTAGTATATGGTATTTGTTTTTCTCTTTCTGACTTACTTCACTCTGTATGACAGACTCTAGGTCCATCCACCCCACTACAAATAACTCAATTTCATTTCTTTTTATGGCTGAGTAATATTCCATTGTATATATGTGCCACATATTCTTTATCCATTCGTTGGTTGATGGAAACTTAGGTTGCTTCCATGTCCTGGCTGTTGTAAATAGAGCTGCAATAAATATTGTGGTACATGAATCTTTTTGAATTATGGTTTTCTCAGTATATGCCCACTAGGCTGGGCATATACTGGCATATACTGGGTCATATGGTAGTTCTTTTTTTTCAGTTTTTTTGTTTGTTTCTTTGTTTTAGTTTTTGAATTTTATTTTATTTACTTTTTTATATAGTAGGTTCTTATTAGTCATCAATTTTATACACATCAGTGTATACATGTCAATCACAATCGCCCAATTCAGCACACCACCACCCCCATGGCTTTCCCCTCTTTGTGTCCATACGTTTGTTCTCTACATCTGTGTCTCAACTTCTGCCTGCAAATTGGTTCATCTATACCATTTTTCTAGGTTCCACATACATGCATTAATATACGGTATTTGTTTTTCTCTTTCTGACTTACTTCACTCTGTATGACAGTCTCTAGATCCATCCACATCTCAACAAATGACGCAATTTCTTTCCTTTTTATGGCTGAGTAATATTCCATTGTATGTATGTACCACAACTTCTTTATCCATTCGTCTGTTGATGGGCATTTAGGTTGCTTCCATGACCTGGCTATTGTAAATAGAGCTGCAATGACCATTTTGGTACATGACTCTTTTTGAATTATGGTTTTCTCAGGGTATATGCCCAGTAGTGGGATTGCTGGGTCATATGGTAGTTCTATTTGTAGTTTTTTAAGGAACCTCCATACTGTTCTCCATAGTGGCTGTATCAGTTTACATTCTCACCAACAGTGCAAGAGGGTTCCCTTTTCTCCACACCCTCTCCAGCATTTGTTGTTTGTAGATTTTCTGATGATGCCCATTCTAGCTGGTGTGAGGTGATACCTCATTGTAGTTTTGCTTTGCATTTCTCTAATGATCAGTGACGTTGAGCATCCTTTCATGTGTTTGTTGTCAATCTGTATATCTTCTTTGGAGAAATGTCTATTTAGGTCTTCTGCCCATTTTTGAATTGAGTTGTTTGTTTTTTTGATATTGAGCTGCATGAGCTGCTTGTAAATTTTGGAGATTAATCCTTTGTCAGTTGCTTCATTTGCAAATATTTTCTCCCATTCTGAGGATTGCCCTTCCGTCTTTTTTAAGGTTTCCTTTGCTGTGCAAAAGCTTTGAAGTTTCATTAGGTCCGATTTGTTTATTTTTGTTTTTATTTCCATTTCTTTAGGAGGTGGGTCAAAAAGGATCTTGCTGTGATTTATGTCATAGAGTGTCCTGCCTATGTTTTGCTCTAAGCGTTTTATAATGTCTGGCCTTACATTTAGGTCTTTAATCCATTTTGAGTTTATTTTTGTGTATGGTGTTAGGGAGTGTTCTAATTTCATTCTTTTACATGTAGCTGTCCATTTTTCCCAGCACCACTTATTGAAGAGGCTGTCTTTTCTCCATTGTTTATTCTTGCCTCCTTTATCAAAGATAAGGTGACCATAGTTGCGTGGGTGTATCTCTGGGCTTTCTATCTATGTTTCTGTTTTTGTGCCAGTACCATATTGTCTTGACTACTGTAGTTTTGTAGTATGGTCTGATGTCAGGGAGCCTGATTCCACCAGCTCCGTTTTTCTTTCTCAAGGTTGCTTTGGCTCTTCGGGGTCTTTTGTGTTTCCATACAAATTGTGAAATTTTTGTTCTAGTTCTGTGAAAAATGCCAGTGGTAGTTTGACAGGGATTGCATTGAATCTGTAGATTGCTTTGGGTAGTAGAGTCATTTTCACAATGTTGATTCTTCCAATCCAAGAACATGGTATATCTCTCCAACTGTTGGTATCATCTTTAATTTCTTTCATCAGTGTCTTATAGTTTCCTGCATACAGGTCTTTTGTCTCCCTAGGTAGGTTTATTCCTAGGTGTTTTATTCCTTTTGTTGCAGTGGTAAATGGAAGTGCTTCCTTAATTTCTCTTTCAGATTTTTCATCATTAGTGTATAGGAATGCAAGAGATTTCTGTGCATTAATTTGGTATCCTGCTACTTTACCAAATTCATTGATTAGTGCTAGTAGTTTACTGGCAGCATCTTTAGAGTTCTCTATGTATAGTATCATGTCATCTGCAAACAATGACAGTCTTACTTCTTCTTTTCCAATTTGGATTCCTTTTATTTCCTTTTCTTCTCTGACTGCTGTGGCTAAAACTTCCAAAACTAAGTTGAATAATCGTGGTGAGTGTGGGCAACCTTGTCTTGTTCCTGATCTTAGTGGAAATGCTTTCAGTTTTTCACCATTGAGAACGATGTTGGCTGTGGGTTTGTCATATATGGCCTTTATTATGTTGAGGTAGGTTCCCTCTATGCCTACTTTCTGGAGGGTTTTTATCATAAACTGATGTTGAATTTTGTCGAAAGTTTTTTCTGCATATATTGAGTTGATCAAATGATTTTTCTCCTTCAGTTTGTTACTATGGTGTATCACATCGATTGTTTTGCGTATATTGAAGAATCCTTGCATTCCTGGAATAAACCCCACTTGATCATGGTGTATGATCCTTTTAATATGTTGTTCAATTTTGTTTGCTAGTATTTTGTTGAGGATTTTTGCATGTATGTTCATCAGTGATATTGGCCTGTAGTTTTCTTTCTTTGTGACATCTATGTCTGGTTTTGGTATCAGGGTGATGGTGGCCTCGTAGAATGAGTTTGGGCGTGTTCCTCCCTCTGCTATATTTTGGAAGAGTTTGAGAAGGATAGGTGTTAGCTCTTCGCTAAATGTTTCGTAAAATTCACCTGTGAAGCCATCTGGTCCTGGGCTTTTGTTTGTTGGGAGATTTTTAATCACAGTTTCAATTTCAGTGCTTGTGATTGGTCTGTTCATCTTTTCTATTTCTTCCTGGTTCTGTCTCAGAAGGTTGTGCTTTTCTAAGAATTTGTCCATTTCTTCCAGATTGTCCATTTTATTGGCATAGAGTTGCTTGTAGTAATCACTCATACTCCTCTGTATTTCTGCCGTGTCAGTTGTTACGTCTCCTTTTTCATTTCTAATTCTATTGATTTGAGTCTTCTCCCTTTTTTTCTTGATGAGTCTGGCTAATGGTTTATCAATTTTGTTTATCTTCTCAAAGAACCAGCTTTTAGTTTTCTTGATCTTTGCTATCGTTTCCTTCATTTCTTTTTCATTTATTTCTGATCTGATCTTTATGATTTCTTTCCTTCTGCTAACTTTGAGGTTTTCTTGTTCTTCTCTCTCTAATTGCTTTAGGTGTGAGGTTAGGTTGTTTATTTGTGATGTTTTTTGTTTCTTAAGGTAGGATTGTAGTGCTATAAACTTCCCTCTTAGAACTGCTTTTGCTGCATCCCATAGGTTTTGGGTCGTCGTGTTTTCATTGTCATTTGTGTCTAGGTATTTTTTGATTTCTTCATTGATTTCTTCAGTGATCTCTTGGTTATTTAGTTGTGTATTGTTTAGCCTCCATGTGTTTGTATTTTTTTACAGATTTTTTCCTGTAACTGATATCTACTCTCATAGCATTGTGGTCAGAAAATATAGTTGATACGATTTCAGTTTTCTTAAATTTACCAAGGCTTGATTTGTGACCCAAGATATGATCTATCCTGGAGAATGTTCCATGAGCACTTGAGAAGAAAGTGTATTCTGTTGTTTTTGGATGGAATGTCCTATAAATATGAATTAAGTCCATCTTGTTTAATGTATCATTTAAACCTTGTGTTTCCTTATTTATTTTCATTTTGTATGATCTGTGCATTGGTGAAAGTGGGGTGTTAAAGTCCCCCACTATGATTGTGTTACTGTCGATTTCACCTTTTATGGCTGTTAGTACTCGCCTTATGTATCGAAGTGCTCCTATGTTGAGTGCATAAATATTTGCAATTGCTATATCTCATTCTTGGATTGATCCCTTGATCATTATGTAGTGTCCTTCTTTGTCTCTCATGATAGTCTTTATTTTAAAGTGTATTTTGTCTGATAGGAGAATTGCTACTCCAGCTTTCTTTTGATTTCCGTTTGCATGGAATATCTTTTTCCATCCCCTCACCTTCAGTCTGTATGTGTCCCTAGGTCTGAAGTGGGTCTCTTGTAGACAGCATATATACGGGTCTTGTTTTTGTATCCATTCAGCCAGTCTGTGTCTGTTGTTTGGAGCATTTATTCCATTTACATTTAAGGTAATTATCGATATGTATGTTCCTATTACCATTTTCTTAATTGGTTTGGGTTTGTTATTGTAGGTCTTTTCCTTCTCTTGTGTTTCCTGCCTAGAGAAGTTCCTTTAGCATTTGTTGTAAAGCTGCTTTGGTGGTGCTGAATTCTCTTACCTCTAAAGGTTTTAATTTCTCCGTCAAATCTGAATGAGATCCTTGCTGGGTAGAGTAATCTTGGTTGTAGGTTTTTCCCTTTCGTCACTTTAAATATGTCCTTCCACTCCCTCTGGCTTGCAGAGTTTCTGCTGAAAAATCAGCTGTTAACCTTATGAGGATTCCCTTGTATGTTATTTGTTGTCTTTCCCTTGCTGCTTTTAATATTTTTTCTTTGTATTTAATTTTTGAGAGTTCAATTAATATATGTCTTGGTGTGTTTCTCCTTGGATTTATCCTGTATGGGACTCTCTGTGCTTCCTGGACTTGATTAACTATTTCCTTTCCCATATTAGGGAAGTTTTCAACTATAATCTCTTTAAATATTTTCTCAGTCCCTTTCTTTTTCTCTTCTTCTTCTGGGACCCCTATAATTCTAATGTTGGTGTGTTTAATGTTGTCCCAGAGGTCTCTCAGACTGTCCTCAATTGTTTTCATTCTTTTTTCTTTATTCTGCTCTGCAGTAGTTATTTCCACTATTTTATCTTCCAGGTCACTTATTCTTCTTCTGCCTCTGTTATTCTGTTATTGATTCTTTCTAGAGAATTTTTAATTTCATTTATTGTGTTGTTCATCATTGTTTGTTTGCTCTTTAGTTCTTCTAGGTCCTTGTTAAACGTTTGTTGTGTTTTCTCCATTCTATTTCCAAGATTTTGCATCATCTTTACTATCATTATTCTGAATTCTTTTTCAGGTACACTGCCTATTTACTCTTCATTTGTTAGGTGTGGTGGGTTTTTTACCTTGCTCCTTCATCTGCTGTGTGTTTCTCTGTCTTCTCATTTTGCTTAACTTACTATGTTTGGGGGTCTCCTTTTCACAGGCTGCAGGTTCATAGTTCCCGTTGTTTTTGGTGTCTGCTCCCAGTGGCTAAGTTTGGTTCATTGGGTTGTGTAGGCTTCCTGTTGCAGGGGACTAGTGCCTGTGTTCTGGTGGATGAGGCTGGATCATGTCTTTCTGGTGGGCAGGTCCACGTCTGGTGGTGTGTTTTGGGGTGTCTGTGACCTTATTATGATTTTAGGTATCTACTCTGCTAATGGGTGGGGTTGTGTTCCTGTCTTGCTTGTTGCTTGGCATAGGGTGTCCAGCACTTTAGCTTGCTGGTCGTTGAGTGGAGCTGGGTCTTGGCGTTGAGATGGAGATCTCTGGGAGATTTTCGCCAGTTGGTATTATGTGAAGCTGGGAGGTCTCTGGTGGACCAATTTCCTGAACTTGACTCTCCCACCTCAGAGGCACAGGCCTGATGCCCGGCCAGGGCACAAAAACCCTGTCATCCACACGGGTCAGAATAAAAAGGAGAAAAAAAAGAAAGAAAAAATAAATAAATTGAAATAAAATAAAGTTATTAAAAAATTATTAAAAATTTTTAAAAGTAATTTGAAAAATAGAAAGAAAGAAGAGAGCAACCAAAGCAAAAAACAATTCCACCAATGATAACAAGCGCTAAAAACTATACTAACAAAAAAAAAGATGGACAGGCTGAACACTAGGACAAATGGTAAAAGCAAAGCTATACATACAAAATCACACACAGAAGCATACACATACACATTCACAAAAGGAAAACATGAAAAAATATATATATATATCATTGCTACCAAAGTCCACGTCCTCAATTTGGGATGATTCATTGTCTATTCAGGTGTTCCAGAGATGCAGCGTACATCAAGTTGATTGCGGAGATTTAATCCATTGCTCCTGAGGCTGCTGGGAGGGATTTCCCTTTCTCTTCTTTGTTCGCACAGCTCCTGGGGTTCAGCTTTGGATTTGGCTCCGCCTCTGCATGTAGGTCACCTGAGGGCGTCTGTTCCCCACCCAGACAGGACGGGGTTAAAGGAGCAGCTGACTCGGGGGCTGTGGCTCACTCAGGCTGGTGGGAGGGAGGGGTACGGAGTGTGGGGCGAGCCTGCGGCGGCAGAGGCCAGCGTGACGTTGCACCAGCCTGAGGTGCGCCCTGCGTTCTCCCAGGGAAGTTGTCCCTGGATCACGGGACCCTGGCTGTGGCGGGCTGCACAGGCTCCGGGAGGGGTGGTGTGGATAGTGACCTGTACTCGCCCACAGGCTTCTTGGTGGCTGCAGCAGCCTTAGCGTCTCATGCCAGTCTCTGTTGTCCGTGCTGATAGCTGCGGCTCACCTCCGTCTCTGGAGCTCCTTTCAGCGGCACTCCGAATCCTCTGTCCCCGCACACCCCGAAACAAAGAGGTAAGGAAAAGTCTCTTGCCTCTTAGGCAGCTCCAGACTTTTTCCCGGACTCCCTCCCGGCTTGCTGTGGCACACTAACCCCTTCAGGCTGTGTTCACGCAGCCAACCCCAGTCCTCTCCCTGGTATCCGACCTCCAAAGCCTGAGCCTCAGCTCCCAGCTCCCGCCCGCCCCGGAGGGTGAGCACACAAGCCTCTCGGGCTGGTGAGTGCAGGTCGGCCCCGATCCTCTGTGCGGGAATCTCTCCGCTCTGCCCTCCGCACCCCTGCTGCTGCGCTCTTCTCCGCCCCCCGCAGTTTCCGACCGCGAAGGGGCTTCCTAGTGTGTGGAAACCTTACCTCCTTCACGGCTCCCTCCCACTGGTGCAGATCCCATCCCTATTCTTTTGTCTCTGTTTATTCTTTTTTCTTTTGCCTTACCCAGGTACGTGGGGAGTTTCTTGCCTTTTGGGAGGTCTGAGGTCTTCTGCCAGCGTCCAGTAGGTGTTCTGTAGGAGTTGTTCCACATGTAGATGTATTTCTGATGTATTTGTGGAGCGGAAGGTGATCTCCATGTCTTACTCTTCCACCATCTTGAAGCTCCCCTCTCCCTTTAGCCATTCTTTTAGGGTAGGTCTGATGGTGGCAAATATTCTTAGTTTTCCTTCATCTAAGTATGTCCTGATTGCCCCTTCCTTCCAAAAGGATATTTTAACCAGTTAAAGGAATTTGGGTTGGCATTCCTTTTCTTTAAGAACCAGAAAAATATTTTGTCATTTTTTCTGGCATCCATAACATCTGATAAGAAACTGTCATTCCAGTTGTTTTGTTCTGTAAATAATTGTGCCATTTTCCCCCTGGCCACATTCAAAATTTTTTTCTTTGTCTTCAGTTTTCAGAAGTTTATATTATATCTTGGCATGGATTTCTATTGGCTCATCCTGTTCAGCATCCAATTAGCTTTTTGAATCTGTAGGATTTTGTCTTTTGCCAGATTTGGAAAGTCTTCAGCCATTATTTCTGTGAGTGCTTTTTTCAATTTTGCTTTCCTTTTCATCTCTTTCTGGTACTTGGATGGAATAAGTGTTCAATGTTTAGTTATAGTCCAACAGGTCTAGGAGGCTGTTCATTTTTATTCTCTTCTTTTCCCTGTTGTTCAAACTGGTTAATTTCTGTTTTTCCATCATTCAGTTCACTGATTTTATCCTCTATCCCCTCCTTTCTGCAACTGAGCCAATCCACTGAGCATTTTATTTCAGTTATTGTTTTCTTCAATTCTAAAATTTCGATTGGGTTCTTCTTTATAACTTTCATTTCTTTGCTTAGGCTTTCTAATTTTCATTTGTTTCGTGCATGTTCTTGATAGCTCATCGAAGCATTTTTATCATGGCAGCTTTAAAAATCTTTGATAATTCTAACAGTTCATCTTGGTATTGGCATCTGTTGGTTTTCTTTTTTTTTTTTTTCATTTTGTTTGAGATCTTCCTGGTTCTTGGCATCATGAATTTTTTTTTTTTTTAATAGAAGCCTGCACATTTTCATAGTATAAGTCTCTGGATCTTATTTAAACCTTGTGTTTTAGTGGACTTGCTGTGACGTCCCTCTGGCATGCCTGGGAAGAAGAGGATGTTATCTCCTTACTGCCGAATAGAAGTCCAAGTGCCCCACTCTGGTTCTGTTGATACCATAGAAGTAGAGCTCCTCATTACTGCTGGGTTGGGGTGAAAGATCTGGTTTCCCATGTAGTCTGCACTGACACTGTGGAGGCTGGAGCCCTATTATTTGCCTGTGGGGATGCAAGTCCCAGCTCTGGAGTTGGCCTCTTTGGACACTACCCAACAGGAGGGTTGCCGTTCCTCATTACAGCCTTGTGAGGCCTTTGCTGTTAGGGATGGGGCCACAGTTCTTTTTGTGATGTTTGGCTGGAGTACAGAGGTGACTGTACAAAGTTTTTTATCTTGCTAGGCTTCCTCTTTCCTCAAACTTTGGCTAGCACAAGTAAGCTTTGATTGGGCCTTTTTTTTTTTTTTTGGTCTACATTCATTGGCATTCCCAGTTTGCCAGCTTCTTCAACTCCAGGTGGGGTGTGTGAGAAAACCCAAGAAACTCACTGCCATGTCACTCCTTGGGTCTTTTTTTTTTTTTTTTAATTGGACTTCTTGGGTCTTGAAATCCCTAGTCAATCTGCATTCTTCTTTCCACCTTTCTTATGTTTGCTTTATGTATGGTGTCCATGGTTTTTAGTTATGTTTAGTGGGAGGGGTAGGGAAAAGTATTTCTACTCCATATTCCTGGAAGCAAAAGTCACTCAAGAATATACCTTTTAACTTAGCAACCCAGGTGATTCTGAGGCAAGGATCTATGGGTTACATTTTGAGGAACATTTTATAGAAAATGAAACTGAGCCCCAGAGAGACTAACTCAAAATATAGATGTCAAATACTCAGGTTGTATAACGCAAAGTTTAAACTAGGACCCAGGTCTCCTGGCTTTCTTTTCAATACCAGTTCTTCCTCGTGACACTAAATAAAGCTGCTGAGAATACCAAAAAGAATGAATGTACCAACTTCACTGGTATTTATAGAGATCAAATAGTTTGCCTACAGGTTTATTCATTGGCTTAAAAAAGCAGAGGCACAATCTTTCTTTTTTTTT
>NW_006796749.1:249313-275324 GCF_000442215.2 Lipotes vexillifer | reverse complement strand
TTTTTTTTTTTTTGCTGTACGCGGGCCTCTCACTGTTGTGGCCTACTCCCGCTGCGGAGCACAGGCTCCGGACGCGCAGGCCCAGCGGCCATGGCTCACGGGCCCAGCCGATCGGCGGCATGTGGGATCCTCCCAGACCGGGGCACGAACCCGTGTCCCCTTGCAACGGCAGGCGGACTCTCAACCACTGCGCCACCAGGGAAGCCCCACAATCTTTCTAATACATTTGCTTCCCCCATGTTGCAACATAATTTCTACTGAGGAAGATTCCAGGCAGTTGCTTCAAGATGGGGCATTGTCTGCACATAAAATAATTGCTCTTGGAAATAAAAGTCTACGCAGTCTATTGAGGATGCTACACACTGCCTGCATAGTCTGACTCATACACAGGGAAGCTTTTCCAGTTATGTTAATACTCATTTGGCAGCTGCCTCTATAATTGCCTACGTCAGTTGGTAAACATGCAGGAAATGTTAATTCTCTGCAGATATACTTATGCATAAGTTGGTGTCAATTGTATCACCCTCAATAGAGACATCTCTTCAGATGCCACTGGAATTGGGGGCAGGAGGTCTGTATTCAGTCATCTCTGGGGAGCCCTTGAAATCTGGAGGGACAGGAAATGGTATGAGAGCAAAGGCAGCATACAAATGCATCTGATGAAATATGGGCATCCTTCAGTGGCTGCCTTTTATTTGGCTGGCCCCATGCACAGGTTGTACCAGATGGCGCTCTCATGGTTTCCGTCAACATGGAAATGTGATGAAGAAGGGGAGGAGAATATTGGATGAAAAACCCAGCCTGCACAGCTGAAAATCATTACGATTATGTAGCTAATGACCCAGGGAATTAGAGAAAGCCAAACTCATTGGATCTCAGGCCGCATGCAGGCAGATGTCACAGCTTAATGACAAAAGGTGAATTGTTTTATCTCCTGCATAGTAACACATGACGAGGAGTTGTGATTCCTTTTTTCCAAATCCCTATCTTAGAATAAAGTTATAAGGAGAATCATACTCTGAGTGTCTTTCCATTTTGAAAAGGAATTGAGCTAGCAGCAGTCTTGGATTATTAAAAATGTCAAAATAATTTCAGTAAATATTAGATTGATATTCATTTTGAGCTGTAGGAGTAGCGGGAAGCAGCCCACAGGATGTTGGAGATAGCCCTTCTGGCACTGAAATATAGATTGTGCCTTCCCAGGAGGGGAAGGGTTAAATCTTACACTTCTTTTGTGGTCATTTAAAAGCATTTATTGAGATTCTGCCATGTATATGGCCCTACTTAACAACCTGTGTTGGAAAGATGAAAGAGACACTACCCCTGCCCACCCTCGAGGAGCTCGCGTTGGTGTACACTTTGCTTGATTGGGGTTGAATAACCAATTATGTTCCCTACACAGACCCTGTTGAGGTTGCTGAAATTCCCATTGCCTCCTATCAAATCCGTGAAAACTGATATTCAGATGCTGGTGGTTCAAGTATTCATTCTTTTATTCATTCACTCAGTCATTCAGCAAATCTCTCTTGAATATCTGTTATGTTCTAGGCATTGTGCTTGGCACTAGGTTTAAACTGGTGAGCACCATTGTTTAATAGTAACAGTATTAAATTATTATTATTAAGTATTAACAATATTAAATTAACATATCATTAATGTAAAAATATACTATATGAATATATTATGTCTTAAGCTAAGATTTGTTTAAAAAAATAAGTGGTGGCGGGCTTCCCTGGTGGCGCAGTAGTTGAGAGTCCGCCTGCCGATGCAGGGGACACGGGTTCGTGCCCCGGTCTGGGAGGATCCCACGTGCCGCGGAGCGACTGGGCCCGTGAGCCATGGCCGCTGGGCCTGCGCGTCCGGAGCCTGTGCTCCGCGATGGGAGAGGCCACAACAGTGAGAGGCCCGCGTACCGCAAAAAAAAAAAAGTGGTAAAAGGGGAGTCACAGTCTCAGTGTTTGGAAATCAATGGTGGAATTACTATTATAAAGGTTTATGAGAAAGGGTTAGAAGTATGAGTGACTCAACTAATGTATTAGCCAGTTAGGGAAAAAATGTAAAGTGGATGCCATTACTATTTTGAATCTTAAAAAAACATGGTTATGAAAAACACATTAGGGGAGTGGATAACTCACAAGTTTGGCAATGAAAGACCAAACATTTTAAGTCCATATAATTGGTTGACATCCAGCCAAAATTGATAACAAATGCAACTCTTCCCCATCTGCTAGTTTATGCAGATGAGTTGGTGATCTCATTTAATTTTCTAGGAGACAGGTGTCTCTATTGCTAAAGCAGCTACTCAGTTGGCATCTAGCCCCAGTTTCAGGAAAAGTCTTGAATTTAGCTGTGGGGTAGGCCTTAGCTTCCAGCATGGTCCTAAGAATCCCACGACAAGAGAGGAAAGCCAGAGCTAAAAATCACTGCAGGTTTGTGTCCAGTCTCTCAGGGACTGGATCAGCCATGGCAGATAAGACTCCGACCTGCTACACACACATTCTCTACCTGATTCCTTCAGAGCTGAAGGAAGAGAGCTCTGGAAGGAGTTTTTGCTGGAGACTATCAAACTCAAATACCAATACCAAGGCTGATTGGATGGGACCTTATTTCTTTCTGGAACTTTCTCCATATTCCAGATACCAAGAGAACACAAATATTTTTAAAAACTCTTGTAGGGACAAGATAGCACAGATACAATATTACAGTTGAAAGAAACCCATATTTTTAGTGTGCATCTATTATTGGTGAATAGAGAAGTGAAGAAGAGCAGACTATGAAATTAACTGCTTGGGTTCAGATCCTCTCATTGTGACTTATTAGCTGTGTAACTCTGGGAAAGTTACTTAACCTTTCTGGTCCTCATTCCATCCATCTATAAAATGGAGATAATAGTATTACCAAGGTCATAGAGTTGTTAAGAGAATTAAATGAGTTAATGCCTGCAATATCTTTAGAACTGTGCCTGGCATATAATGAGTCTTCTGTACAAGTTGTCTCATACTACTGCATGCCAAGAACTATGCTAATTCAATGAAAAAAACTCCTCCCATTATTTAATTCTGACATCAATTCTTTGACATAAGTATTATGCACTACCATTTTACAGATAAGGATACTAAGCTTCAGAACGGTAAATGGCAGGGAAGAATTAAGTTGTCTTATAGCATCTATTTAATGCCAAACCAAGATCTCTCTACCGCAGTTAGTTGCTTGAGATCACACAGCAAAGTAGGAGAACAGAGACTGTAACCCAGGATTCCTGGTTCTCAGTTCAACATACCTTTCAGTAATTTCCTGTTCCTGGTCTTGTTAATGCAAAGGAAAAATATGTACAAGTTAGCAAAAAAATACTAATTTTATGACCTCTACCAAAAGTAATGAATTGAGGTCCAGGAAAATTTAATTTTTCTTTAAAAATGATTAATTGTTACTATGTAGCAAGTATTATGCTAAATCCTGGGGTCATAGTGGTAAATAATGCAGACAAGGTGATTACTGGAAATTTTCTAATAAATTCTAATTACTCAGATTATTTTTTTCTTTCACCAATTGCTTTCACAATTTTTTACCAAATTGTGAAACTAGTTCTGATTTTGTAGACTTTTAATTATAGACAAAAAAATTATAGTTGCCCTTAACTATTTGATAGCAACTAGGAGCATAATCTTTAAAACAAATTTATCGTTCAAGGCACTTGAAGGAAAAGATTGTTTTAATTATTCTTCTATTGGACATTGGTCATTAAGATCTGTGCATGTTCTTGATCCACTCACAGATGAGTGAACTACCTAGTGGCTCTAGGATGACATTTCCGTGACTTTCCGAGCTTCCGAAAGAGGTAGACCATAATGAAGGCATTCATTAGAGGTCTATGAACCAGAGAGGTGGCACACATTGAAGTTCTCACATCATCATTCATACTGATCTGATTAACTCTCCCAGTCTCATTTCCAGAGTGCAGGGATCAGGAATTTTGGCAACCATCTGGGTAACAGAAGTCCCTCCCCAAGGATCTTGTAAATTTCTGCCCATATGTTCCCTATGCATTGCCTATGGCTTTCTTCCCACAGCTCATGTCTGCAAAGATGACCAACCAACCAGATCTTGTGACAGAGCCCTTCAGCCTTCCAGAAATATGCCAATGTAGTCATTCCTCACTTGGACTTATGTATGTTTATTGATAATATGAGTGCTGAGAATAACAGCAAATACATTAGACATGAGAGGACATTGTCTGACTCTAAACTTGCCATACACAGAGCCATTAAAAAAGGACTTTGTATCATAAGACACACCAAAAAATATTGCCCCCTTCTATCTTACAGTACAACACCTGGGAAGCAGGCTTTGGGAACATGAAGTCTGATGTAATTCTCTCCAGCTGAGGAACTTCCAAGGAAAAAGAAAGATACGAAATTGATTTATTTGGATTATCCTACAAATGCCATTTTTCACAACTTCAGACTGAGGCTTGATTTGTAGAATTATGATTATTAAGATGTTAGCAGTCCTGGGCAGGGCATTGCCAAATCTAATTTCTCTAAATCCCAAGACAGCCCTTGGTAGGATTGTCTTAAACTTGTCAGCAGCTTTCAGTAGCTGAATAATAAATGCAATTTTCCCTCTTTCAAATAACTCAAAGGAGCATGTGCTTAGAGATTCTGCATGTTCCCCTTTTCCCTAGTTTTTGGCCTAGCTAGAATATTTATCTCCCTGTGTTCATTAGAAAATATGTATGAAGGATGTTCCACCATGGGGGTAAACGCTGAATATTTAGTTCACTTTTGAGAGTTACAGACTTCTCTCTGACAATATTCATATTCTCCTAAAGTTTACATTCACAGCCTTGCTATTGAAAGGGAGAACCACACAAATATTACACGTAGAGCCATTACAGTCTACCTCCTGTGTTCAGATAATCAGAAGCCATGTATGACAAGGTGAGAATGGGCAAAACTTGACCTCACAACACTTTGATTCCTTGATGAAGAAACATGTTATGCAAACTAGATTGTGTCTGCTGCAGCTCAACGTGGCCTAAACTACCGAAATTCTCTTCTTGTATTTAAAACTACTTTGGGAAATGAATAGATGTCAGATTGTGTGATTTTCTCATGGAGGCCATTGGCCAGATGACACCCTTACAGGGGTGGGTGGCATGTTCTCAGGAGGAGAGAGTTGGCTCCACTGGCCATCATCCTTTAGAGATGTGGGTCATGGAGCAGGGCAGAAACTCATTTGACTTTGTAATTGCATGAGTTACAATCTTCTCTACTTTGTGGGATTATGGGTTATTTTGGCCTAGCCTCCAAAGCTCAGGGAAAACTACAGTGATTCCAGTGGTGTGTATAAACTACCTTTTGTCAAGTAGACATGTTGGGATAAAACAAGAACATGGCTGGATAAGGGATCCTGACATTATATACGAACGAGTCTGTGCACAAACTCTGTTAATCAAACTGCACCTGATTAATTTGCCAGATTTACCAGTGATCTACTTCTCATCTATAAAGCATAGTCACTGACACCTATAGCTGGGGTGAGCAACCAGTGTTGTTTGCCTAAAACTGTCTTGGTTTTAACACTGAAAGTCCTGAAGCCCAGGAAACCATCAGTACTGGGGAAATCCCAGGTAGTTGGTCACCCTACTCGTAACACACTGAATTTACCTAGTAAGAAACTGTAGTGACTCATGCACTTTTGTTCCCAGCAGTTGAATTGAATGTTTACCAAGAATCTGTTATGCCATTTGTTCCCAAACCTGTTTAAGTCACTTACTTGTTGTTATAATTACATAATTTAATTAAATATAATATAAACGGAGGATATGTCTGTGTGAAAATAAAGAGTAGTGTCTCTATGGAAACTAATTTGAATGTTTTAGAAAAACCCAGTAATGTAAAGTTGCTAAAAAAATGTTAAATCTAATGTGAAAAAACAACTGTAAATGATTCAGAAAAATATATATATATGTATATATCACAAATATCTTTAAGTTCTCATTCCTTGTTATAAACATTGAAAATGGAAATTACAGACAATCCATTATGAGGGTTGTTTATGCAGGAGAAATAATAGGAAACACTGATCAGATGATCCATGCATAAAGAAAAGACCTTGGCCTTACATCAAAAGATTGGTATTGCATTTTTTATGTTTCAAACTAAGAATAAAATGTGTAAGGCGTGTATAATTCAATTTTTCATTCCATGGTCTAACAAACTTCTTCCATTAGCTGACTGCTAGTCTAATAAGTATTTTTAAAAAGGTTTTTATCGCATTTGTAATTATTCCCTATATTCGTGTGTTGTGCTTTCTTCTATTGTGTCCAAACTTGCAGTAAGATCCTATGAACTTATTACTCTCCATCAAGCACTGTATGTTGGTGCCTAGCATCATATACAGAGAGGAACAAAGAGTGTGAACACAGGTTGTAAGCTCTGGTTGCCAAGGACAAGATCTATTTTATTCCCTATTTCCTAGTACCTTGCATGCTTCCAGGCAAATACTGAGAGCTCCCTATGGGAAGAATATTTGGTAAATAAAGAATCAGTGAATGAATGAATGAACATCTCTCAAGAACCCTATAGTCAACCGTGGAGAGTTAAATGCTGACTTATTAAAAATTTAAATATATATTATTTATTTAATTATTCCTTTTTTGTCCTTAGAAAAATAATAGGCAGATCAGGGGACTGTTATAAGCATTGGAAAGATTATGAAGATGAATAAGATACATCATACAAAAAGTACAAGCACGAGTATATTCAAAATTTAATGATGAAATCAGCATTGGTATAGCCCAATCAGAACAGAGGACTGGACAATCAGATGGGATATCATTGTTATGCACTACTGGGTGCATGCAGACTGAATAATTGGACCTGAGTTTAGGAAAGAAAGTAAAGAATGCTCACTTGGCTTAGAGTTCCGTCACTACTAGCACAGACCTGAATTAAAGTCAGAACTCCGACAGAACTTTTGACCTTGAGTAAGTTATTTAACCTCTCTCAGCTCCAATGTTCACATCTGTAAAATGGGGATAATGATGCTTAATTAGTTACCCAGGATCAAATGCAGTAACATATTTGCAGACATTACACTTATGCACGGTTTCTGATCCACAACAAGCACTTGGCGTCTATAAGCTATGTTTAAGGAAAATAGGCTGTAAAAATTAGAAAGAATTTCAAGAAGAAAGTAGCACTGGAGCTTCTAAAGTGATGGTAAGTTTGGATATGGGTAGATAGGATTGTAGGATGGACAGAGGAAAGAAGAGAAAGAGTTTTCAGGCACAAGAACAGCAAGAGCTGTATGCATACAGGGGATGTTGGTAAATGTACAATGAAGAACAACAGAGTTTGGACATCAGAAGAAAGGGGAGTGGTTTCCTCATGTGGAAACAAGGGAATTGCTTTAGAAGCTCTGAGAAGAAAAATGTTTATTGTAGCTTGGAACGTTTAGCCACTGTAGTTTAGAGGATAAACACCTAAATTAAAGAGGAATGGACCAGATATCAGGCATTCTGTCCCTTGCAAAAGTAAGAGCACGTTGAAAACTGCTCGTGCAAACGTGGGATGACTGGGAAAAGGAAGAGAGAGAGAGAGAGAAGAGAAAGGGAAAGCAAGGAAGCTATCCAATCTCCACATCTTTCCGCTTGCAGAAGCACTAGGGGACTGTCTGCAAAAGCCTATGCAAGCCTATCTCTATTTCGGAGATAGAAAATTTCCTCATCTCCTTGTTTGATTCTGGTATAGAGTTTGCAGTACCTAAGTAATTTGATTCAAAACAGTCTTGTGCGATATGCTTTCAGCTACCTCGTTAATTTTTATTTTATGATCAATAAAGTTTCTGTTATTTCTGCAAATTTCATATCTGGTTAGTCTCCAGGAGTTCTTCTCTTTTTACCTTGTTTTCGCAAGTACTGATACTTGTTTCGATGTTCACCCGCTCCCTCCTTCAACTGGAATCTTATTTCTCTTCCAAAAGATCTTTTCCACCCATGCTAACCTATGTGTTTTTCATTCCCTGATCTCCTATGGACATTATTAAACACGTTTCTCATTGACCTTTACATTACAAATATAATTTTTAGATTTTGAGTAAGTAAAAATGTCATGTATCTTTCCATTCCATTAAATCATAATCTTAACCCCCATAGTATTTATTCAACAAATATAAACTGAGCACATACTGTGTACAAGAGACAACACTAGGAGTGCAGCAGTAAACTCAACAGCCATACTCTCTGCTCTCATAGGCTTTAAATGTAACAATAAAGACAAGAGAAATGAGAAATAACTAAGTTAGATGTTTTCTGAAAATGATAAATCCTTAAGGAAAATAACCAGGTAGTGTAAATACTTGTAAGGGATTGTAAGGATAAAGCAGGGCATGTAAAACAGAGGATTCAAGAAAATCTTTTTGTTGAGATTACATTTGGAATGAGACCTGAGCAAGTAGACCATGCAGTGATCCAGGAGCAGATTATTTTAGGCAGAGGGAACAAGTGCAAAGGCCCTGAGGCAAGGCCATGTTGACCTGTTTGAGGAAAAGTAAGAAGGTACATATGGCTGGAGCCCAGTAAGCAACAGGCAGTGATGCACAGGCAGAAAGGAGCCAGACCATGTAGGCCCAGATGGTGCAGACAGTTTGGATTTTACTCTAAGCGAAATGGAAAGACAGGGCAGGCTTTTAAGTGGAAGCCTTGACACGTAATCAGACTTGAGTTTTAAAAAGATCCCATCAGCTGTTAGATGACTAATGATTTGGAGTAGGGTCAAAAAATAAATGTGTTAAGTTGCTATTGCTGAAGTCCGGGTGAGAAATGACTAGGATTGCAGTAGTGGAATTAGAGGAAGCACATGGATTAGGGAGACGTGTTGAAGGCAGTCCATGACAGGATTTGCTGATAAAGTGAATGTCAAGAGTAAGAAGAAACAAATTAAGGATAAATCCTCACTTTTTGTCCCAAGAATTTTAGTGGATGTTGGTGCCATTACTGAAAAACTAAAATCATTTTTTAATGCATTGATTAGTTCTCATTAAAAAAAAGTTTTTCTCGGGCTTCCCTGGTGGTGCAGTGGTTGAAAGTCCGCCAGCCGATGCAGGGGACACGAGTTCGTGCCCCGGTCCGGGAAGATCCCACATGCCGCGGAGCGGCTAGGCCTGTGAGCCATGGCCGCTGGGCCTGCGCGTCCGGAGCTTGTGCTCCGCAATGGGAGAGGCCACAGCAGAGAGAGGCCCGCGTACTGCAAAAAAAAAAAAAAAAGTTTTTCTCAGTGAAACTAATGATAGATCTGTTTAAAGGGAATGCAGCCTTACAAGATATGCCAATGGCTATCAAATAGCTCCCCAATTTTTTTTTTAACAGTTCCTAATAATGTATATCAGGAGTTGGCATACTTTTTCTGCAAAAGACCAGATAGTAAATATTTTAGTCCTTGTGGGCCACACTGTCTTCAGCCACAGGCAGTTCGTAAGTGAATGATTGTGGCTCTGTTCAAATAAAGTTTTACTTAACGATAAAACAGGAGTGAGCTGTAGTTGGCCTGTCCCTGATATACATGATCATAGAATGGCTTCCTGAACAAAACTCATAGATGCTTCTAATTCATACAAATCTTTAAAAACATATTCAGTTTAGGAAAGGAGGATTCACAAGAGGATGCAATAAGGCTTCTGGGCTTTTTTATTTTTTAGAGTCATTTTATTTTCCTCATCAAGAATTCCAGTAAGTATCTGATTGTGTTCAAATACTTATCTCCAAACATGCAAGGTATAGAATCTGGAAATCTGATATAAGCCCTTTAATTAAAAGTTCTTTCTGTTTTCAAACCTCAAAAGAAAATGGAGGTTAAAAGCCCTTTTAAAATTGAGTGGCAGAAGTGGAATATTTATTGTTATTTTAAATTCAGTTCAGTTATTCCAAGTGACATTTCATTCTTCTAATTTATTTTTTAAATTACCCATCTTTGAAAGGTGTCATCTGAATTTGACAATTACTTCCCCTTTGCAGGGGTCAGAGCTAGTTACTGTCTGTATCTCACAGAAAAATACAGCCCCTATGTATTAAAGGTTATTCATATTTACTCCAAATTGTGACGTCTTGAAGCCACAGCTTTTATCTAGACTTTGAGGTCCTGATAACAAAAAAGACAGGAAGATCAATAACCACATGATGGGTAACTAATTGCTTTTGCTTCTACCTGCAACCTTCTGTCCCTCTCAGAGCTCATTCCAAAGTCCATTTGACAATCTCAGATATTGTTTTCAACCTTGGCTCTCAACAGTCTGGACTCCAGACTGAGTAGAAACATACGTTAAAACCTTTTCTACTGACAGTGTTTTACACATACATAGTCCTCAATACCATCCATATAGGAAATTTATTAGAGGTCATTACTCAGGTGACTATCAATAAATGGAATTTCTCTTTGCTAAAAGTCATGGTCTACTAAATGGTATTTAATTAATTTTTGTTAGGCTTGTAATGATTTCATTCAATAATGCAAAGTGAAATTTCTCACTCAAAAAACATTTACTAAGTGCTTGTTTAGTACCACTACTTTTAGCTAACACATTTTTGTCAGTGACCAGAAGCAATGTTCTGGTCTAAGGCTTGACAAAATTAACATGTTGAATTTTTATCCCTGCATAAAGTAGGTTATCTTATTTTCTACACTGAGACACAGAAATGTCTATAGCTTCTATAGACATTTCTGTGGGTAAAGGATTCTGGATTTCCTACTTGCCAATGTTGTAACCTTGGGCAAGTTCATTAGTCTGTTTGTGCCTCAGTTTTCACATCTATAGATTAGGAATAATAATAATAATACCTACATCACTGCATTATTAAAAAGAAAAGGTAAGTTAATATTTTAAAGCACTGAGATGAGTGGCTGGCATATGTTAAAGATTTTTACCTAATAAGATAAAGATAACTTGTCCATAGTCACAAAATTAACAATGGTAGGGCCCGTATGTACAAGATGCTCTGAAGAATACAGAGAAGAATCAACAGATTGGGAGATCTGGCATACATATATCCCAGTTAACAAGAACATCATGGCACTCAGTGTGGTTTTTCCTTTGAGGTTCATCATTTTAATTTCACTGAGTGGGAAATAAATCTCCACGCACGCAAAGTGAGAGAGAAAATGTGTCTTTGCCCATTAGTTTCTCTCTACAGGTGGGCAACAACTCATCTTTGAGCTAAGAGGCCAACAATTAAACTGAATATACGAGTTCACTCTTGTTTATATTGTTCTCAGTGTTGGCACTGAATTACAACTGCATTCACATCTTCCTCTTGAGAATTTGCTGGGTGGAAGCAACTGTAGGGGGTAGTTTTTCCAGCAAATCAAATATTTATAACTTTCCTATTGAAGCACTGATTAAATTTTTTTTGTAATTAACTTTTAAAATAATATTTTTTACCAAACATTGAGCATTTTCATCATTAAGAGGTTTTGAAGGTCAGTTTTATTCCTGTGGTTGTAATTATATCTCTTTACGACCCACATCCTCAAACATGGTATTTCTTTTGCGTTTTGATGAGTGATTAATTTTAAAGATGATTGAGATAATTTTTGCATGACCATACACTCATTCTTCTCCGCTCATCTTGCCCAGTGGCTCCCCTCAGTTTAGATCAGAGGTAGCTTTTCTTGCTTTTTCTTCTTAACTAGTGTAGTGTTGTAGTATTTCATCATCTTAATTTAAACCCTTGATTTTTTCACTTCCAAGTGTGTGCCCTAAGTTATTTCTTAGCTAGATGAGAAATATTAAAAGAAAGTAAAAGAAAAAAATGGCAAAATATTCAGCTCTCTTTCCTTCCTCTTCCACTTGTACTGGGTGGTAATATCCCTAAGAGGGATCCCAACCAATCTGATAGAGAAGTATGATTTTGAATTTCTATTAAGAATGAGTCTTCTTTGGTTGATTAGCCTTCTATGCCTAGGCTCAGTGCTGTGTCACTTGAGAATGTTTCTTGGCCAAAGTACTAATACAGAAAAACCAACCAAAAGCCTCTTAAATATTTCTCTCTTATATCTCTAAAATCCTATTCTGGAGTGTGGACAAATTAATGGGGGTGGTATTGGGAGTAGGGCCTAAGAGATCCAGTTAAGTCAGGAGATACTCTCAACATAGAATGAAGTGGTTCTGTATATTGAAAACTGAGTATTTGATATAGCCTTGCCTTAGAATCATTTCCTTGGTGTTGCAAGTCCTTTAAAAGCTTTCTCGAATAAAGCTGATTTGCTTTCTTGGAGTCTTGTACTTTTAATGGGCTTCAAGCTGTTACAGGTACTCAGACAGGACTTCCCTTTCAATTCCCTGAATCGTTAGATTGAGACAATTAAATTCCCTTTGTGAGTCTTTTGGAAGTAATCTTGGACTAAGGCAGTGGGGAAATAATTGCTATAGATCAGTGGGTCTCTAAGTGTGGTCTCCCAACCAGAAGCATTAGCACCACCTACCAATTATTAGAAATACAAATTTTGTAGCCTGACCCCAGCCCTACTGAATTTGAAGTGCTTGGAGGTGTGACCCAGCAATCTGATGCTCTCAGGTTTAAGAACCTATGTCATAGACAGACGCTTAACAAAGAAATGCATGCCCTTCTGTAAAGTCTGTGAAAATGCTGTTATATGTGGTTCTGATTTTTGACTCTTCAGCATGTTTCCAGGGTGAACAATTATTTCAGTATGTACTAATCTCACCAAGCCAATCATCCTCTCAGCATAAAGCCCTCCTGGCACTGTCATATACTATATTCTGTGATATAGCCACTTCCTACCTACCTACCAAATTATGCAAATGATTGTCTCTCTCATTTCCATCACAGCATAACTCCTATTTTACATCTCCTGCAACATTTAGAAATACTCTCAATGATTCATCCTTTCTTTTGTGTTGTTATAAGTGCAGTTTCTCCCATTACGTAGGGAGATTTATGCATTGTGGGTATATTCAGTCAAGAAACATGTCTTACTCTTACATGTTGAAGTTGAGTAATTGGGTTTTATTTCGTTACTATCCCTGCTCTGTATGTCAAGTGCATTAAGTTCTCTGGGCTTCAGTTTTATTACCTTTAAAATGGGGATGATAATTTTTATGGTTAAGTATTTGCCTAATGCTTATTATATGTCAGACATCAGTTTTGAGCTCCTTATATGAATTCATCAACTAATTCTCACCACTGCCCTAAAAGATAGACATCATTTTAATCCACATTTTGCAGATGAGGGAAATGAGGCAGAGAAAAATAACTTTCCCAACATCACAGAGCTGGTACGTAATGAAACTGAGAACCCAGGCAATCTGGGCCCAATACCAGGCACCGAACACCAATGCCTACAGCTTTGTATTCTAATGTTGTGCGGTTATTTTGAGTATCAGATGACATAATACATGTACTTAGCTCAGCACCTGAGATGAACACCTTTAATACAGGGTAGCTATTTTTAACTAGTTGAAAAAGCATACAGTCCTGTGGAGGGAGAAAGACATGGGAACACAAAATCGCTAAAATGTTATGGGTGTGTATTAGTTTCCTATTGCTGATGTAACAAATTACCATACACTTAGTAGCTTAAAGCAACACAGATTTATTATCTTGCCATTGTGGAGGTTAGAAGTCTGAAATGCGTCTCACGAAGTCTGAAATGCGACTCAATGCATTAAACTCGAGGTTTTATCAGGGTTGCATTCCTTCTGGAAGCTCTAGGGGGAAACCTATTTTCTTCCCTTTTCCAACTTCCAGGTGCAACCTCCACTCCTTGTCTTTAGACCCCTCCATCTTCAAAGCCAGCAACGACATCACAGCATCTTCTGCTTCCATCATCCCACCTTCTCTAATCTAACGGACACTCCTGCCTCCTCCCTTTTCCATTTTAAGGACGCTTGTGATTACAGTAAATATTCCAGGATAGTTTCCTCATCTCAACATGTGGAACTTAATCTCATCTACAAAGATCCTTTTACCATGTAAAATAACACATTCACGGGTTCCAGGGATTAGGATGTGGATGTCTTTGCTGGGGAGGGGGCTTTATTCTGCCTACCACAATGCATTTTAGAGAAGTATGCTTACACACACAAGGACATACATGCACACACATGCCCATGTGTGCACACACAGGTTACAAAGGAGAGGGTGAGGAAAGTCAGAAGAGCTTTTGGAAGAAGTAATACTTGAACATAATGTTTAATCATTTATAGTTTTTTCATGAGTCAAGTAAGGAGGGAGCAAAGGTATTTCTAAGAAGCCCCAATCCTGAAACAGGCCACCAGGGTTCAGTTGTAGTTCCAGTGATTGGAAGATTGGGTTCTGGGGGTGGTAATGTATGAAGTTGAAACCAAAACGGTAAGTAGGGGTGAGATAATTGATTTCATTGAATGACAAGCTAAGGCATTGGATTTCATTGGTTGATAGGGGGCTTTTTTCCTGTGAGACCAAGTAGGGTACACATAGCAGATACTCAGTAAATAGCACTGATTCACAAACCACGCAATTGAATAAATACAGAGGTTATTACAAAGTTTGGTCAGGAAAAATAAATCTACTGATAACCCCTTCTCTGTTCTGAAAGCAATATTTGGCTTGAGCATTTCATTGATCTCCGTTATGTTCCATGGGGAAGTAGAAGAGCATTATTTGTCCATGAGCTGTGCTAGGCAGCCTTAGTTACACACTATGGTTAGGAAACCACTTTGATTTAAAGGAGCTCTTGCTCTCTCAGGCCAAAATATGCTGTTTGATAATGAGTTACAATAGTCAGCATGGGACCTCAACACGTACGATGCCACATTAAGGTTCCAACTTGGGGACATTCCACCTGGCACTTTCATTCACATTTACAGAATAATGTCAGTTAGCTTTTTAAAATTTGAATTTTATTTATTTTTTTTATATAGCAGGTTCTTATTAGTTATCTATTTTATACAAATTAGTGTATAAATGTCAATCCCAATCTTCAAATTCATCACACACACACACCCGCTTTCCCCCCTTGGTGCCCATACGTTTGTTCTCTACATCTATGTCTCCATTTCTGCCTTGCAAACCGGTTCATCTGCAACATTTTTCTAGATTCCACATATAGGCGT
This sequence comes from Lipotes vexillifer, assembly GCF_000442215.2. Classification (NCBI taxonomy): domain Eukaryota; kingdom Metazoa; phylum Chordata; class Mammalia; order Artiodactyla; family Lipotidae; genus Lipotes; species Lipotes vexillifer. The sequence continues at coordinate 260,210 of NW_006796749.1, read as the reverse complement.
TAATATACGATATTTGTTTTTCTCTTACTTCACTCTGTAGAGCAGTCTCTAGGTCCATCCACATCTCTACAAATGACCCAATTTCGTTCCTTTTTATGGCTGAGTAATATTCCATTGTATATATGTACCACATTTTCTTTATCCATTCGCCTGCCTATGGGCATTTAGATTGCTTCCATGACCTGGCTATTGTAAATAGTGCCGCAGTGAACATTGTGGTACATGTGTCTTTTTGAATTATGGTTTTCTCTGGGTATATGCCCAGTGGTAGGATTTGCTGGGTCATATGGTAGTTCTATTTTTAGTTTTTTAAGGAACCTCCATAGTGCTGTATCAATTTACATTGCCACCAACAGCACAAATCCAACTGTAAACAGGACTCTGTGTGGGTGAGACAAGGATACTCAGCAATACAGCAGGGTGTGTTCTCTGGACTCACTGCATATTCAAATCATATTCTTTCACCTCTCTGTGCTGATCCACTTGTCTGAGTGCAAGCTCTGCCTTATGGCCACAGAAGTAATAAACAAAATCATTGATTTTATAGCTTCTTTCTACAAGTGGCTCCAAGTTCTAGAGTTGTCTTGTCCTTGTAGCTCGAAGCCCCAGGAGAGGGATGGAATGTTATCAGTCATGCCCTGAAGAAAGGGAAAAGGGCACAGGGGGCAGAGCTGTGGCTTCTCCAAGAATTCCCTCCTCTCTAACAGTTCACTGCATTTGCTTTCTCCAGACTCATTTGCTTATCTCAAGAATGTCTCAGCACCTTGGCATTCTTATAATTTGTCTCGTCTGTACATCTTCCCCTTGGTAGAATCAAGGGGAATACTGGCATTTCTTGAGTTGAACCATCCTGGTCACAGGTTTCTGCCTTGGTCTCTGTAAGTAAAGCAGACAAAGGGCCTCCCTTTTTCAAAGACAATAGCCATCCTCTATTCACTTGATTATTCACTGACAGAATATTAGCTGAGCTGTGTACACATTACATACGTGACAGTTTGCAAGATACATATTGCTGGATGCAAGGTAGAAGCGCTGTTCCTCTTTTCACCAAATGTGTCCAGTTAGTGGGGAAGGTAGACCTTGGCAAAATAAATAAACAAGTAAAATAGGAACCCTTCCTTGAGTGCAAAGTCCAGGGCATGTTCGGACCTAAATCAGAATGCTTTACTCTCTGTAGATCCCCACATCAACTCTGTGAGGCATAGATGATACTGTCCTCTTTCAACTAAGTTTTGAAAAGTCACAGGTTTCCTAAGTGTTGGAACCAGGATTCTGCTTCCAGAGCTCATCCTCTTATGATCAGGACTCTGAAAAGAAGTAAGCATGCCCCTGGAGCCTGCCGTCAATTAAGATCTGACACTTCCCCAGAAAACCAGAAATCTACAGCCCCTCATCATGGCAACTGGTTTTATAGCCAGGCTGCATGTTGCATCTCATCACCATGGTAATGAGATGCACTCCTCACTGACCTCTCTCTAGACCTCCCCAGATCTCCCATCCCCAGGGGAGCTCCTTGAAGATCATTTATGAAAATCAGCAGTAAGCACCAGTGGCCTTTTGGAACCTCTCAGAGAGTGCTTAATGCAGTAATTGTTTACTCTGGTTTGTAATGAGAGAGAGTAACATGGCAATGTTAGGGTCTGATTAATTTTCCTGAATGTATTCCAGAGCAGAAGGCACCTTGAAAAGCTAAACTCATTTTCTCCCCCTGTGGATTACCCTGTTTTGATTCATGCAGCCTTACTGTACCCCACTGGCACACCTCAAAGCACGGCTTGCTTTAGATTTGCATAATGTAAAATTACTAAGCTAAATTATTATCACATATAGGATCACTTATCACTTTCTTACCTCCAAACTGGTGAAAGTGTTGCCATGGAACCACTAACATAAAGAAAGTGGTCCATGGGTTGCTAGCTCATTCAGAGGATCCACAGTTTTATTTCTCCCCCTTTACAACAGACACACAGAAAGCAACTAACATTTACAGGGCTCAGAGTGGCCATTTTGAGAAAGCTAAGAAGAAAAATAAATACTGAACAAATGTTGCACGCCATCGAATAAATAAGGATGCTTCTATGAAATAAAGCAAGTGAACGTTTAGGTAATGGAATTTCTTTCAGAGGATCCACAGTTTTATTTCTCCCCCTTTACAACAGACACACAGAAAGCAACTAACATTTACAGGGCTCAGAGTGGCCATTTTGAGAAAGCTAAGAAGAAAAATAAATACTGAACAAATGTTGCACGCCATCGAATAAATAAGGATGCTTCTATGAAATAAAGCAAGTGAACGTTTAGGTAAAATGGAATTTCTAAGATGTGTGAGTGAGTGAGAGTGTGTGTGTGTGTGTGTGTGTGTGTTCATTTTTGGAAAAGTCTTGTTTATGCCAAGTGGGCTTTTGTTACAGGGAACGCGTGTGTTGCCGGGGAGCTGAGGCCTTGTAAATTGGCACTTACCAGCTGCTTGGTCTTGTCTTCTAAATTGCTTGAAAACCTATTAAGATACATGACCCACATAAAAGTAGGACCAGAGGGTTTCTGTATGATGGCCCCACGAGATTGGATTTTACTTTATCGCCCATTAATGCAGAAGGGATTTCATCAGTCGGCTTACCCTTCTTTCACCCCCAAGCGTTATAAAAATCTCAAAGATTAGCCTCTCTAGGGTATAAGCAAAGATGTGAATACCAAGACAGCTGTTTGACAGGCGGATATGCAGGGAGTTAAGGCATGGAGAGAGCGTGGGTCATGGGGTAGAGAGAGAGGTAGAGTTTGTGGAGAGAGTTGGTTGGCAAGACAGGGCCTCAAAATATTAGACAATTAGACTTATAATTAGAAAGATATGAGCAGGTCTTTGTTATTGACTTTCTAAGGAGATAGCAGGTCCTTTGTTTTTCTTACAAAGAAGGACATCCTCACCAAAGCATCTCTGTTTCCAGTCCTGGCTTCTGTGGCCTGGATCATGCTGCTATCCCAGCATCTTAACCAAGTTTACAAGTTGTGTGTTCAGACTGAGCTTCAATGCTGTCATGCTTAACATGACAGAAGGAAGCCGAGTCCAGCTATTCAGGCAGAAGAAAGGAAAGCTTTGAAATTTGACCTGATGTTTTTAATTTCCTAGGCTAAAGGGCATAGAAGGTTGGCCTATGCGCTAGATTGGACCTATCAACATGTTTTGTTTGGCTTGTATTTTAAAACTATTGAATTGTCGGTATATATAAATTGAGTGTTCCGAAAAATAACTGGTTTTCTAGGTGTTCTTGATAATAGTCTTCATTGTTCCCTTTGATTATACACCCTCCTGCTTTGTTCCTTTATGCTATTTCCTGGCACATTTCAGTTTGTTATGCTGGAGTGTGCCAACTGCATCATTTGAGCTCTCGGTGGCCTTGTCTAAAAATTTGTGATGCATTCCTCAATCCTCTATTTCAGTCTGCTTGTCGGCCTCACTGAGGTCACCTTCACCGTAATCCCCAGGCCTCTCTGTGCCTCAGTGTCCCAATTTGTGCGCACTTTTGGTTTCATTTCCTTTGCCAAGGACACTACAGGGATTTAATAGAAAGGGTTTGTAAGATGTCTAAGTTCCCAGGGACAAAGGTACCACTCAGGTCAAACATGTCACATTACTACTCTTTGAATGGGCGATTTTGATCTGGCCTCCGAGAGCTGGTCTGGGGCATCTTCCTGCTTCAGCTGTATTGTGCACTCTGAGATCATAAGGACACAAAGCACAGTTGCTCCCTCTGCCTGTTTTATTCCCCGTCCCACAAGATTGGCAGCCCACTCTCTGCAGCCCTGCATTTATTACTTGGGAGATGATTTCCCTCCGTTTATCTGTGACTGGGTTTTGCTTAAAGTGGGTGGCTTCCTGCCAAAATGAGATGCATGCCTAATGAAGTTGAATGCTCAGAAGCCTGGGCCTCATTGAATCCCTCAATGTTAACCTGCAGCTACTGGAAAAATGGAGACAATTCCAGAAGGTGGATACTGGTTGAGTCACTTTCCTGAGTTTGGTTTTCCATGCATATAACTCCACTCACAGGATTGTAAATTCTTATTTTATTTTCTAAAAAACTGTGCACTAGGAATCGATGTGGGCACTTGCTATTCTCATTTTTTCTGGTAGAATTATGGTTTTGGTTGTTTTTGTTTTTCTTGATAAAAAGGCAAGTATGAGTGTGTATAGAAATGTAGAGTGGGTGGGAGAGAGTGGTATATTCACTTTTAATCTTGAAGCAATTCTTCTGTGGTAAGGAGGGAAATGAAGCTATTTGAATTTCCCTTCTGGAAGCAAATGCTGGGTTCAGAGTCCACAGTGTGTCTGACTCAAAGTAGGAAATTGGAAAAACTGGGCGAAATGATGACTGCATAGATTTCCGATCTCCCCTTACCTTCTCAATCGTGTAGATTAGGTGGTAGAAGTAGAATGAGTCCTGAAGAGTGAGTGATTTCAGGCTGTATAATACCCTGTTACGGGCTTTGCATAAGCACAGCTGATGGCTTGCAAAATACAGTGGCTGCTAAACCCAAGTGTCTGAAAGATGACAGATCACAGCCTGTCCAGTTATGACCCTGAACTGACAAATCCAGAACAGCCACCCGGCCCCATTGTTAACTCTTTGATTTACATGTGGGAGGCTTCGGCTCATCTCATTGGCAATAAAGTTGCAATAATGTGGTCCCTGACCTCACAGGCACCCCGCATAAGCTCCCTTTCCCCCAGTGCATTACCCACACACCAGGAGGAAAATTAGTGCACTGAAGCAGGGATTTACCAAATGTGCTCCCTGGGGAGTGGAAAGAGTTAATGCAGTTTTCCAACCTGCCTAATTTACTCCAAGAGGGTATTATGTCCTCTGAGAGAATTGTAGTCAATGTGTGCCTATGGGGAATAGGTCGGGGGAGGCACAAAATTAGGGAAAATACATAAATGACACTCCTTTCCAAGGTATCACATTACAATATATTTACATATAACCCTTTTCCTAGCCTACAAGTGCTTTTCTATTTGTAACAGCCTATGGAGTGTAATACAAAGAGCACTGAGAATCAGCAAGCCTGGGTTTTAAACTTAGCTCTGCTGCTATCTTTCTGTCCCTTAGCTGGTCACTTCTCAGCCTTGTCAACTGTAAAATAAATAGTTTGAGTTAGATGATTTCTGAGGGTCATTATGCTTTATGATTTAGTGGTTTAAATGTTTGCAAATATCAATGCTTAGAGCTCCTCTTTATCACAACATTTTAAAAATGCATGTAGCATCTTTTCCCCTCATGGGCACTCAGGGCACTATCTAAAATAAATTTATGTATTCCTCCCGAATAGAATACTTAAGAACAGATGAAGCTGGTGGGGCTTTCAGGTCACTTCTATCAGCAGCAGACACAACAAAATTGCTACCACCCTTAATTGCAGCTACATCTGAATGGTGAGAAAGGCTTGAAGATTATAAACCTGGCCACTTGTGACCTTCTAATTCTTTTCACCTCGCATCTTGTCCTGATTAGGGACCCCAATGCCTGTCATAAACCCCTGGAGTTTAAATATATCCAGGCAGGCAGGTAGGATCTTTAAAGGGTAGATATAATCGCAGTACACAAAGCTGTCTCTCAAAAGTAGAAAATTCCACAAGCAGTTCCAGTTTTGTGGGTGAGAACAGAATAAAGAAGCAACAAAAAGGAGGACTGTGGACAAAAAAAGGAGAATTGTATTTATGTTGTCCTTCAAACAATGAGTAACACTTTCTGAAAATTTTGTTCTGAGTCCAAAATATAATCCAGTTTTCTATTGTTGATCCTTCAACTGCAATTTAATATGGTAGTCATAAGCACCTGTGGGCATTTGAATTTAAATGAATTAAATTTATATAAAATTAAAAATTTAAGTGCTCAGTCACACTAGACTAGTTGACTTGAAATTTTAAGTGCTTAATAGCCACATGTGGCTTGTGGCTACCATATTCAACAGTGCAGATATATAATATTCCCACCATCACAGAAAATTCTAATGGACAGCTCTGGAAATAAGTGAATACATATTTAAATCTTCAGGAGCTGTTAGTTTTCTCACTTAATCATTCATTCAAGATATAGTAATTTAAGGGCATTATGCTAGATGCTGAAAAAATTGTCCATTTACTGAATGCTCGTTAGAGACTAGGCATTGTGCAAAGTACTTTCAATACATTATCTGGATTTATCCCTTTAAGGTAGGTATATTTTGTCTATTTTACAGAAGAGAAAACTGAGGCCCAGGGTTACATAGTTGGTCAGTGCAGAGCTGGGATGAATAAACAGTCTTTCAGATGCCAAAGCCTATGTTAATCTCGGATAAAAATGGTTTCTGGCATATTTTCTGATGAAAAATTAAATTTCTGGACTAAATTATCATCATCATCAACATTTATGAGTACTGACTGAGGTCGTGTTTTTACAATTTTGGAAAGGATTCTCTTTTGTAACAAGAACCTAGGCTTTTAATGTATGGATCACTTCAAAGACAAGTTAGGACAGAGCAAGCAAAGGGGACAAAAAGAAAACAAAAGAAATAAAACACGAAGGCAAACATACATAAATAACTCAAATATTTGTATTTTAGGTGTGTATGTGTAATCACTTTGTTTGGAGCTGCTATAGACCTCAGTTTTGTCCCCTGAGCAGCCAGCATCCTTCCAAGCCTCCTAGGTAGAAATAAGTGTTAGGTGTGCTTGATATGCAGTGTGCTAACCCTGTGAAGCAATTCAGCTGAGAAGCAAAGAATTGCACTTCAGACTTTATACATTTTATCCCTTGGCAACCCACTGTAGTGATATTACAAACACTGAGACTGTTAGGCTAATGGAAGTAAATATTGTAAAAGCTGTGAAAGATGCTGTAAAATCTTCGCTCCTTCATGCAAAAATAAGTTTACTGAGCACCCACTCTGTGCTAGGCACTATGCTATATATAGACAATCTCTGAAAAAGATGTCATTAAAATAAACCCCTTCACTTGGGGAGCTCACAATTAAATATCAGACATGGCTGGTTATTCCACTACCTATAAAATTAGACAGTATAACCAGTAGTGGTGTTAAATGTTTAACTAGCTCTTCAGGAAAAAGAGCTCAGATGTGTATCATTTGCAATTGCCATGGTGTAAGTAAATACTCCTACCATGACTGATAATAAATTACCTACATGATGTCACTGAATGTGGAGTTGGGCAGAGACTGGTAATCATAACAGTAGGAGTCAGCTGCAGCATAACACATACTGAATTATACTATATTGTTATATTATTATATTACATCATATGATCCTGTCATATTAGTACATATGCACACTTATATAAGTACATGTATTTTACATATATATATCAAATACAATGTAACTTAAAATCATATAAGATAATTCCATGTTAAGATGATATAATCTATTAGTTAAGAGTTTAGGTTTGGGGATCAAACAAATTTTGACCCTAAATTTCAGCTTAACTACCTATTAGCAATGTGATTTGAGTGAATTACTTTGCCCCTCTTAAGCCTGAGTTTTCTCATCTATTTAATGGGAGAAATGCTAGTACCTATGGCCAAGAGCTGATGTGAGGATAAACCTAGAAATGCTTAGCTTCAGTCCCTTATTCATAGTAGGTCCTCAGTAAGTATCTATTTAATGCATGAGGGAGTGAATGACGATTAGCAACATCACTGCTTAGGAAGTAAGTGGCCCCAAGGACCTAGAGGAAAGAGAAATTAATCCCATTGTAAATCAGCCACAGCTTCCCAAGAGGAGGAAATGTTTGTTTGTTTGTTTAAATTTATTTATTTATTTGGCTGTGTTGGGTCTTCATTTCTGTGCGAGGGCTTTCTCTAGTTGTGGCGAGCGGGTGCCACTCTTCATCGCGGTGCGCGGGCCTCTCACTGTCGCGGCCTCTCTTGTTGCAGAGCGCAGGCTCAGTAGCTGTGGCTCATGGGCCCAGTTGCTCCACGGCATGTGGGATCTTCCCAGACCAGGGCTTGAACCCGTGTCCCTTGCACTGGCAGGCAGATTCTCAACCACTGTGCCACCAGGGAAGCCCGGAGGAAATGTTTGAAATGGGCCTAGACGGCTGAGTAGTCTCTTACCAGGCCCATAAAAGTAGATGCTCATCCCAGAGAGATGCAATGGCAGGAACAATTCTATTTGCTTCAGTGGTAATGGCGGTGGTTGTTCTTCCAGAGGGATATTGTGCTTCGAGCTGATATGCCTCCTTCTTTCCCCCAAAATAGCTAGTTGCTACCACACACCTGCTTCTGCTGATAGATAGTTCAGGAGCACCATCCTCCCCACAACCCACTGAGCTGCTCAGGATGACAGCTGCATATTGCCAATCACTCCCAAGCTCTTCGTGAGTGCTTCTAGGAAGAGCAGGCAGACACTATTTTGCCAATAACCTTTGTTTACTGAAGCCCCAGAAACAAGCGAGGGAGATGCATTAATGGCAGGGCCTAGTCTCTATTGTACTTTACCGATATTGCATTTCAGCTGTGGAAATGCCAAATGCCTGCCAGTGAAACATAATTTCTTGAAGTACCACATATTAAAGGACATCATATTTCATCTCTCTATGCCTGTGGTTTATCCAAACAAAGGAAATGGGTTGTTACCAAGGAAAGCATAACTCAAAATTCCAATTATGACTGTTAAACCACATGTGAAATTACTTTTAATAATTAAAAATAGCTCTTGCCACTCTGCAGTCCTAGCTCAGTATTAGGTCTGGTGCCATTTTAAGGAAAGCTTATAATCCCCAGAAAATCCCAATGACCTTAATTGTCTTCACATACACCCTTCAGTGACCTTTATCACTTAGATGGTTAAAATCTAAAATAAATGACACTAATATATCTGATGTGCAACTGCATCATGGTCATTTATTTTATGCATTTGTTATGTTTCCATGACAGTTTTTCTCTAAAGAGGTGAACATGCTTTGTAAAGAATTCTTATGATGTCTATTTTTTAAATTCAAATTTTAAAGCAGACAGAGCAAAGTGTCAGTGAGGAAATCGTCATTTGAGGGAGGAGGCAAAATCACGGAAGGAAAACGAACTAAGTGAGAAATAGGTTGGAGATATAAAAGTGAGTAGTTAATTATAAACTCCATTGGCAAAATGCAAATGTAGCATCCACCCATAACACTGCATGAGAGGGCAGCAAAAGCTCTTTCCAGAAGCAACAAATTAGTAGAAATATTTGTATCTTATTTAATAATTCCTTTTACAAAAGATTTTAAGATTTAGAGAGCCTACAGCATCAAGGCCAGACTACCTCTTGGCTACTTATCATAGGAGTCAGTTTTTATACCCATGTATCTCATATCTAAGAATATTCTTAGATGCAAATTGTAATTTGTCCCTAGTATAGGCATCGCAAATTTAATTGTTTCTCATACTTCCAATAATTGGTGTCACTTTTACGATGACACTTCATTCTTCTTTTCAAAAGTGGCTCTGTTTTCATATACATTCATTTAATCAGTAATTTGCTTGTTCATTCAACAAACATATCCTGAGCATATATTATGTGCTGAGACTGTATTTGTTGCATGAAATATACAGATGACTTGTATATCATCTTGTCTTTAAATGAGAGTGGAGAGTGAGGAGAGAAGAAAGAGAGACATCATGATGAGTAATAAACTAAAATAGTATGATGACTTACTAGATGTGTCTTTGGGCAGCATATATTTAACTCTGCCTGGTTGAGGGAGTCAGAAAGGGAGAAAGATAGTTACCATCCAGCTCCTTTTGCCTTTTTCATGAAGGTAACATCATAAGGCAAGATTTGGCGTTGGATCGTTGTCCTTGGGACATAGAGTGAATATTACTTATGGCCTCTGTCCATGGTGCCGAAAGAAGGACTTCACTCTCCCTTCTGGCAGTCTTACCAACACGCACACACCCAAACGTACCCATTAAAGCAACTATGTATCCATTGATCTTGATGAATACTTTTTTCCTGAAAAAGAACAGATTTCCAATTTTTTTTTTTCTGTCACACCTAGAATGAAATGGAAATTCCTTACCCTGACTTATGAGGCATAAATGAGTTAGTCTGGGTCGATCTATGTGGCTTTGTCTCATCCCGTACTTCTCTTGTACGCTAACCTCCAAGAGTACTGACTTTCTTTCTATTCCTCAAACAAGGCAGGCTTGTGTCCATTTAAATCCTTAGCATAAGCTTTCTCTGTCCCTGCCATACTTCTTCAGAGAGCTTCAAATACTTGAATCCTTTTTGTCAATTACATCTCCATTTAAAAGCAACTTGAGAGAGAACTTTCTTAACAATCCTATCAAAAATATCCCGGGGCTTCCCTGGTGGCGCAGTCGTTGGGAGTCTGCCTGCCGATGCAGGGGACAGGGGTTCGTGCCCCGGTCTGGGAAAACATCCCGGTCTCATCACCCAATTAGTCTCTATCCTGCTTTCTCTTGATAACAGCAAATATCTGAATGTGATAATTTATTACTTATATGAGTTTATTATCTGTCTTCTCCAGAATGTAAGCTCCATAAGAGAAGGAACTTTGCTGCTCATCCTGAAAATCTGCTCATTGTAAGCAGAAATGAGCTCTTAGCCATTTGTAGCCAGCCTTTATTCTGGCCCAGTAATCCTCTCATGCTGCTCTTCACACCCTTGTGTAATCTTCTCCCAAACGGAATAGTTTTGACCTGGTTACCAATGGGATAGTATGGAAATTGCAATGTGTGACTTCCAAGGCTAGGTCATAAAATAGATTTTTTTTTTTTTTTTTTTTGCGGTACGCGGGCCCCTCACCGCTGCGGCCTCTCCCCTTGCGGAGCACAGGCTCCGGATGCACAGGCTCAGCGGCCATGGCCCACGGGCCCAGCAGCTCCGCGGCATGTGGGATCTTCCCAG
>NW_006796749.1:220389-249303 GCF_000442215.2 Lipotes vexillifer | reverse complement strand
ACGAACCCATGTCCCCTGCATCGGCAGGAGGACTCTCAACCACTGCGCCACCAGGGAAGCCCATAAAATAGATTTTGATTGTGGTCTAGCTCTCTTTGGAATTGTTCACCCTGGGCAAAGCCAGGCACCTTTTCACTCAAGCGGCCTGTGGAGAAGCCCACATGTGGAGCAACTGTGGATTCTTGCCAACAACAAGCACCATGGGAGTGAATCATCTTAAAGGTTGATTCTCCAGCCACTCTGTAAGTTTCAGATGCTGCAACCCTGGATGCTACTTTGATTGCAAAGTCATAGAGACCCTGAGCCAGAACCATACAGGCTACTCCTGAATTTCTGACATACACAGCCATCATGAGATAATGAATATTTATTTTGCTTTATGCTGCTAAATTTGAGAGTCACTTATTAGGCAGCAACATATAACTAATACATCCATGCTCTACTAACTGTCAGGCTCCGCTCTTAAGACAGTGCCTCTCATTATAGCACGCAGTCAGCATTTGTTGGGTATATTAATGAATGAAAGGATGGTTGAAGAAAATGCCTTAATTTCATTTAATTGCATTTACGACTAAGACTAACTGTAGCTTCACTGCAAGATAAAAAAGGTAGCCAATTATAAAAATGTTTGTTTTACAAAAGACGGCTATGATGAAATCAATATCACAACTTGAAAACTCAATTCAGTCTCTGCCTGCTTTCCTATTTAATTCCCGGTTTCCTTTGTCCTAACAGAGTAAATGAGCAGGAGGGCGTTTGTCTCATTCTCTCTTTATTTAGAGGTCTTTAACTTCTATTTGCAGGTGTTTTTGCCTTCTAATCTTTCTCTTAATTGTTTCTTCAGCCTTTGTTCTGATAACAGATGTACTTTTTGTACTCTTTCAAATCCTGCCATTTTGGTTAAGAAGGAAAAAGATTTAAATCAAATCGTGGTTCAGTTGTGGTACTCTCCAAAGACATTTATAACTGACAATTGAATGCATCAGTTGCTTTAAATAGCCTGACTAATGGTCATTCATAACAAAAACAAAGGGACTGGCTGATGAACAGTTCTGTAGAATGGAGGGAGGTTGGAATAATTGAGATTTAGAATTTAAGTTTTCCCAGAAATCTCTGAAACATGTTTGTATTATAGATTCTGATTCAAATTTTAAAGCAGAGAGCAAGATTTTTTTGCCCACCTGATGGAACATTACCTCTTTTCAATATGTTCTGTCTCTATAAACATCATGTTTCACATTTCAAACATTTGCTCTGTCTCTTCCAAGCGCTCATTTTTACTAACCTCCATTTTAGTCTGTATGAATTCCATGAAAGGCAAAGACGCAGCAAACCTTGTTTGAAATTTGTTTCATGTTGGAAGAATTGAGTTCATCCTTGTAACCACAGTGAGTCTTTAGCTGCCAATTTTAAATGGAGAGACACATTGAAAAGTGTAAGTTATTTTCTTTTAATGGTATTTTACACTTGTGATTCTCATTTTTGTGCAGATAAAATAGGGTATCATTAAGATCAGCACCATTGTGATATCTTGCAAGTGTTAAATTCTCTGAGCAAGAAATGGTTAAGCCTCGGTGTTTTTTGACCATGAATTCACATTTCAAAAGAAAGTACATTCAGGTTTAGAAAAACAGAAGGTGCAAAGGGAGTTTTAACTATGTCTTTACTATTAGGAGGAAAAATAAAATTGGCAGCAATAGACTTGTTCATCTTCTGCACTTCTATTCTTAATGATAACTATATGACCAAGAGATACATATTAGGAATGGCAGCAGGGATATCAAATTATAGAGCATTATTGGCATCATCCTACAAATAGAAAACAGAACTGGAAAAAGACATTAGAGTTATCACTGATGGAAGGTAGTGATATGAGTTTAGTATTTTGTACTGCACAGTGATATTAAATTCCAATCTAGGGCAGGGTTTCCCAAAAGCAACACTGTTGACGTTTGGGGGCTGAATAATTCTTTGTTGTGTGGACCAGTCCTGTGCAATGTAGCATGTATGTGTAGCTGCATCCCTGAACTCTACCCACTAGATGCCAGTAGCATCATCCAAGTCATGACAATCGAAAATGTCTCCAGATCTTGCCAGATGTTCTCTGGGGGACAAAATAGTGCCCTTTCCCCAATGAGAATTACTACTTCAGAATATCAGTATATTAGTAAAAACACAGAACATGGTGAAGCATAAAAATTACACCATCTCTATCAAAGATTCCCAGGAAAGGTCAACCAGCAGCATTGACCAAACAGAAGCAGAGACTCACATAGCTGGAAGGGGCTTTAGGTGATTGATAAGCTATTTTTATTTATTGAATGTGACTCTGAGACTTTGGGAGGGGTATAGATTTGCTCAGAGCCATACAGATGTCTTGGGTCAGGCTTGAAATTATGTTTTCCTACATGCATGCTGTCCTTTCTTCCTATCTGAAGCCAACTCAGTCCCTGTAAAGCTTGGGTTTACATCTTAATTTTCTAGTAAATGGGCTGGGTTTGCATTGTCTTAGCTCCCTAAAATTACTGATGGTGCTACAAATAGAAAATACCACTCCCACCTGGAGTAACTGTTGACCCCTTCAAGGGGGTGAATAGTGGGGGATCTTGATGTTGCATTTTGTTTTCTGTGTTAAATGAGTCCTATAACCACGCTAATGATGTGAGTTTATGAAGTGTGGCATGTTCAATACAAACCTGCAGAATCCAGTCTTATCATCTGAGTTCAAATTTTGGCTCAGTTACTTACTATCTGTGTGACCGTGGGCCAATTAGGTAACTTTTGTAAGCATGAGTGTTCATATCTGAAGTGGGGAAGATAAAACTGAATCTAACTCGTAGGGTGACATAAAGATGAAATGGAATGATGTGTGTAAGTAGTTGAGCACAATTTTTAGCATGGAGAAAACACTGTCTAAAATAAGTGCTATTATTGTCTCTGTTGTTATTGGTAGTACTGTGATTAAATTGAATGCTTTCCAGATGTGTGTGGAGAGATGTGAGTATTCTTTGTAGAACACAAAACACAAAGATGAAGTAAAAAATAAAGATGCCTGAATTAACAAAGTTCTCAATCCTGGCTAGGACTGAAAAAAACTATGTAGGAAATGTCCAAGAAATCTAATTCTGAGAGAACGGTTTTAAGATACAAGGCATTCTCAGAATTGTTACAGTTTAAACTAGACTTAGCTACAGAGATAGTTTTAATACGATGCTGGAATAAGACAGGCTCGCACAAGTCTGTGTGTATGAATGCGAAAAAATATATGATCTTGTATGTTCTCTTTATATCTCATGTAGTAAATGACTCCTATCTGCCAGGTGCTGCCCATCTCCATGGCTCACAGCCTTCCCAAAGTTGAGTTGGTAATGAGACTCAAATATCATGCAGATTGCCTGATACCTTTGCCCTCACCATTTCAACAACTGTGGGATTCTGAACTATTAATAAAATATAATAAAGGATTCCAACATGAATTGTAGCCGGAAAAGAGATTTTAAAATGTCATGCCTTCTCTGTGAACCCTTCAAAATGAAAGATGAAATGGTAGGTGGGAGAGAGGCACAAGAACAACTACAGTTTATAGACTTTGGGATAATTTCAGAAGCTTCCTGTTATCTCAGATCATTTTTGATAATTAAAATAGACAATACTATTGATTTCATTTAGTCTGTTGGCACTGCTTGTGAGAATAACTAGGCATGTAATTTGGTTGCCTTACTTATTAGGCTTCACTGGTATCCATTTGAGAGTTCTCGACTTTTGATTTTTGTGCAAAATATAGGCCCTGTGTTTTCATTTCGGTTTCTGGGCAGGTTTTAAGGATGCCTTGACACTTTATTATAAGCAGCTAAAATACTATGCTGCATTTATATATCCAGGGAGCAATACATTATTTAATATTATTTTATACATTATATATATTCACCATGGTATTGGAATGAGCAACAACTGAAATCCTGCTGTTCACAAGGCAAAGTGCCCTGCTTCTCTGCATAGTAAATAGCAAATCCTCATTGTATGTCATCTGATTGCTCACTGTCCTGATAGCTTCTCATGTGGAAATAAACTAATCCATGCTTCCCTTTAAAGGAGACAGTACGATGGAATAGAATGAGCCCTGGATTTGAAGTTAAAAGAACCCAATCTAACCCACTTACTGACTAGCTGAACTTGAATAAGACACATTTTTTGAGTCTATCAAATAGAGGTAAAACTATCCTGCCTGCCTCCCTCTGAGAGTCACCTTGAGAATCAAATGAGATAACATATGTGGAATACTTTGTAAAATGGGCAGCAGGAGGCAAAGGTGAAGTATTATTGGGAGGGGCGAGGGATATGCAAATTGTCTATCACCAGGGTTCAGACATGTCTGAGAATGACTGCTGAATGGTGAAGCAATTCTCCCAGGAGTCTGTCTGCATAAGAGACCTGGCACCTGCTTGAATAGAAGTCGTAATAAGAGATGATAAGGCAGGCAGTAAAAACAAAAACAAAAACAAAACAAATTTTGATCTCTTGAGAAAGTGAATGATTATGAAACCACTGCAAGAACTGTCATTAGATTTATCTTCGGGTTCCATCTCTTTGGTCTCTTCTATGAGTCACACGGAAAGAGGGTAGGGAAGTTCTAAAGAAAAGCTAGTAGAGCCTGTAAGATATGTGGAGAAGCAGCAGCTCTTGGAGACCATTTATATCCAGTAAAACTTTTAAAGTGGAAAGAGGCATTCTTCTCACATACCATAAGAGAACATCATTTATCTTTGACAATTCGGATACTTCAATGCATCATTGACATGGCAGTACCTGGCATTGCAGACATTCCAAGGTCAGTACTGAAATATTGCTGAGCATCTGTGCAAGACCTTGGCAGCCACCAAACCTATCTGATGTAATAGAGTTCCCACTCAGAGACGGCTACCTATCTCTTGGTGAGTTGTGCTTATGTAGAATAGCCCTGACACCCAAGTTTGGGCTATCTGTGACTATGTCTTTGCTTTCTGAACGTCTTCTTCCTGCGGTCTGTTATCTGGGTTTGACGTGATTCAGGCAGACAATAAGATTTGCTTTACATTAAAATTAAATTTAATCTAATTAAAAATGTTGAATAAAGAGACAGAGTTTCAAAGTCATGGAAGCTTCCCCACATAATTATCAGGGTTTTAGAGAGAGCCCAGAGTCTTTTTTGCTGAATTTCTCTGAATATGTCTCAGTTCTTGCTCTTACTGAAGCTACTTTGTTCAGTGATTCTTTTTATTCCTAATACAATGATAGAATTATTCCAACAAATTTCATTAGAAAGAACTAATTTCTATTGTTACGCACCAAGAGAAGCTTAACTAAGACATGAGGGAAAAGGACTTTACCGGTGACTGGGGTTCAACTTTAGTAAGTGAGGCGAAAATCAGTGTAATGTGAATATTAGTTATTCAGTTGTACATTATTCTGGCAGTTTCTGTGAAGGTCGGTTGGTTTTGTTTTGTTTTTATTTTTGGAGGAGATTAACATTTAAATGGGTGGACTTTGAATAAAGCAGACTGCTCTGCTTAATGTGGGTGGGCCTCATCCAATAAGTTGAAGACCTGAATAGAACAATGACTGACCTTCTCAAAAAAGAAGGAATTCTGACAGCAGACTACATGTGGATTTGAACTGCAACTTTCCCCTGGGTCTCCAACCTACTGGCCTACCCTGCAGATTATAGTTTTGTACCTCCACAATCATAAACCAATTCTTTAAAATAAATCTGTCTCTCTATATATACACATGCTGTTGGTTCTATTTCTCAGGAGAATCCTGACTAATACATATACTGTTACCTGACTCATTGGCATAGCTATTAGGTCCTCTGAAATTGCAGTTCTCAGCCTTATTGCTATAAGATTGGTGGGAATCAGTTGAAGACAAAGGAGTGAGACTATTGAAAAATAAATTGGAGATTTTATAAAACCCTCAGCCTCTCTTGTCTACACAGCACACTGGGTTGTGAATGCTTTATAAATGGGTGTGTGCCTATATTATTTTCTATTTCTGCTGTAATGAATTATCACAAATGTATTGGCTTAAGACAACACAAATGTATTATCTTACTGCTGTGGCAGTCAGAAGTCTAAAATGAGTTTGCAGGGTTGTGTGTCTTCTGGAAGCCACAGGAGAATCTGTTTCGTTGCTCTTCCAGCTTCTCGAAGCTGCCTACACTCCTTGGTTTCTGGCCTCTTCCTGAAATCACTCCACTCTCACCTCCCATATCACATCTTCTTCTTTGACTGTGACCCTCCATAATGCCTCTTATAAGAATCCTATAATTACATTGGATTGACGTGCATAATCTAGGCCAGTCTCCCCAATGGCAGATCCTTAACTTCATCATATCTGCAAAAGTCCCTTATGCCACGTAAAGTACCATATTCACAGATTCCAGGGTTTAGGACGTGAACATCTTTGGAGGGAGCCATGATTTTGCTTTCCATAGTGCCACATGTGGGAATGTGATCCTACAAGGGTGTTATAGCTGAGATAAATGTTGAAGAGTATTTTTATTGAAGCTAAATGAAAAAGAATCCATTAATTTCTTTGCTCGTATTGTCTTCAAAATTTAGACCCAAAATCTTCTTCTCTCCTAACTTGGGATAAGGTAAGTAATGAAACCAGCCATAGAACAGAAGACCTATCACTAAGAGCATAAGAATGCTTACTAATTAGTGAGAATAAGTGCATGAACACAAGGGAGAGAGCCCTTGTTTGTGTGGAAATTAATTTCTTTGTGAAAGCAGAGAAATAATAAGCATACAACAGATTGGAATGTATTTCAAGAGCGGATCCCACAGAATTTGCTGGTAAATTAGACATGGGGAGTGAGAGGAAGGGAGAAAGTAAGACCTTGAGCATCTGCTATGTGGGTAACACTACATTAGGCTCTGCAGAGACACCAACAACAAGACAGAGACCAGATCCTCCCTCAATGATCAAAGTTTAGTAAAAGGATAAACTCAGAAGTCTAAGAATAGACATGGAACTAGCATCCTGTTATACACAGAAAAGAACAAACCAATGGCCAATATACATTTGAAAAGATCTTAAGTCACTGCTCACCAAAGAAATGTAAATTAAAATTATGACTTTTCCCCCAGAATTGGAAAACATTAAAAGACTGGTAGTAAAAATGAACGGCATGATGAGGCTACCTGAAAGCCTATCTTGGTCATTAAAAGAGATATCAAACTTTGGCAAAGTTGTAGGGAATCAGATATCTTCCAGTATTGTTGGGGGGCAGGGTGGAAATTGGTATTAGTTTTTCAAAAAAAGTGTTTCTATACCTCTTAAAATTAGAAATGTGCCATTTTCGTGGCCCAGCGATGACACATTAAAATGAGAGGAAAATCACAGAGGTGTACAAAGAGATAAATTCAGGAGGTTCACTGCAGTATTTTTATAATGGAACAAACCAGACCAAGACGTCTCTTAACAGAATACTCATTAAATGGACTATTCATATCCATGTAACAAGTATTCCTAATGAAAAAGAGTAGGTAGATTTATATGCACTGATATATATATATTTTAAACACACTGGTAAATGAAAATGCATTGTACTGATATACGCACAATATTATATGTGTCTGAAATCTTTTAAAAAAACAAAACTTTATAATCTGTATGTACATAGATAAATAGGAGCAGAATTCTATTTGAATGGAGAGTCAAGAACGGTATTTACGTATATTTTTGGATTACTGTAAAATGATATTGTACTAATGTAACATTTGTATAATTAAAAAATTCAAACAGAGGGATTTCCCTGGTGTCCCAGTGGTTAAGACTCCATGCTTCCACTGCAGGGGACATGGGTTCGATCCTAGGTCAGGGAACTAAGATCCCGTGTGTCGTGCCGCACGGCCTAAATAAATACATAAATACATAAATAAAAATTCAAGAAGAAAAATTCAAACAGTGACAAAAACTGTTTAAAAAGAGTTAGTTCAGGGCTTCCCTGGTGGCACAGTGGTTGAGAGTCCGCCTGCCGATGCAGGGGACACAGGTTCGTGTCCCGGTCCGGGAAGATCCCACATGCTGCGGAGCCATAGCCGCTGGGCCTGCGCGTCCGGAGCCTGTGCTCCGCAACGGGAGAGGCCACAACAGTGAGAGGCCCGCGTACCGCAAAAAAAAAAACCAAAGAAACAAAACTTGCCTCTAAAAAGAGTTGGTTCAGTAAAAACAATGGATGACAAAGACACTGTGCTGTATGGCTACACAAATTTGTCAAAGCTTTGCGCATGGGATACGCCCCAGATTCTCTTGATCATTTAGTGCTTTTTGTATTGATATGAAAATCAGATATCTTTCCAAACCAAAGGCAGTACAACATCTTTGAAATGCAAGGCAACATAACAGGGCATGCTTAAGGGTTCTATTCAATGCGAGATCAGTAGAAATCAACCCTGTGATGAGGCTTCCTGCAAAGCTATCTTCATCATTAACTGCATTAAAAGAGACACAGAGCCTCGAACAAGAGAAGGAACAGCCCCTGTCTCTATGCTGTGCATGCTCAACGCGAAGCCTTACACCCAGGTGTGGATGCCACATTTGAAGCATGTGCAAAGGAAAAAACGTGGCTGTTATAGGCCTTGAAATTATGACTATAGGGAATAGTAAAATGAATGGGGAGCTACTTAACCAGGAGAAAAGGGTCCTCAAAGACATATGGTGGTTGACTCTAAGCATTTTAAGACAGCTACGAGAGGATAAAAGGAACTCATTCAGTTTGCATGCAAAATATGAAAATAATAACTAGTATTTCACGAAACACTGACTTGTGCACATCTTCTCAATCCTGTGAGGTATTATTGTCTCATTTGGCAGCTGTGGCAGAGACTCAAAAAGTTTGTTTTTCTTTTCATAGTGCTATCCCTCAGAAATGGCCACCAACCAGGGACAATGTTTCCTAGCCCCCGCTGAAGTTAGATGTGGCCCTATAAATGTGTTCTAGTCAAAAGAACATTAATGAAAGAATTGGGAGCCATTTCTACATGTGCTGTATTTAAAAACACACACGTGTGTGTGTCCCCCGCCCCTGACACACACAATATCCTGTGTGCCTGTTTCCATGCGCTTTTCCTCTTCTGGTTAGCTGGAATAAAGAAAAATTGCAACAGAACCTTGGAAACGAATGCTAATTATAATGGAGGCTCCATCATCCTGTGTGCCTGACTAAGCATGTGGAAAAGGGCTGCCCCATTAACTTGTTAGCCCTCCCTGTACTGTGATGTAGTAAGAACTCAACTTCTAATGAGCTTGAGCCATTGCACACTCTGAAGTCTGTTGTTAAAGCCCTCAGCCTACCTACCTTGATTCATTCAACGGACTCAGAAAGTGAAATTCAACAGATGAGTGTACAGTCCAAAAACAACTAAGCTATCAAGCAGTTCAGTCGGACTTGAACTCAGGCCATCTCATTCTGAATCCAAATCTTTTTCTCTTGCATCACTCTGCCCTGCAACCAAACTAGGATCAATATTATAAATGAGGGGGACAGAAATTATGGCTGCAAATGGCAAAACTAAAAGAACTTAGTAATGAGGATGATTTACTTCATTCAAAGGAAAACAATCCAGTGGCTGGGGAGTACAGTGCCTCACAAGCAGTGGAGCACTGTCCCTGAGGGATTTGGGTCAAGAGCGAATTTATAGAACATTAGAAGAAGCAACATGGAAACAGGGTGATTGGTGAGGGATTGTAAGGGATTTCCTTATAAGGCTAGCAGGTTCTGTTTTCTAGGGTAAGGTAAGCTAGCTAAAGTTGAGTCGGAGGGTAGTGATTGTTGTATGTTAGGTTTCCTTGACAGTTTGCTTCACATAAGTGCAGGTTTAGATTTGTGATGTGGGCTGGGCCCCTGGGGTGGCCTCCATTATGTGGGTCCCGATATACAAATTAACTTGATCACAACTCAACAGAAGAGCTGTGTAACAGGCCTATATTTGCATTTCTTCAAGAGGCAGTGTGTGCTCCATCTCAGGAGGTGTTCAAAAGGGAACATCAGAGAAAGTGTCAGAGCTAGATGATTTAAATGTTTTTTACAACCTGAGATTCCATAATTCAGTGCACATTTGAAGCACTCAAATCATATTTATTATACAAACACTATGCACTCAGCGGCAATTTGGGAGCCCTGTGGTCTCCTTAGCAAGGCATAATGGAAATGCTAGGGACTGAGCTGGAAAAAAAATGAATAAGGACCTTAACTAGTGCAAGCGCTAACGAATTTTTCATTTAGAAAATTCGTAAGATTAAGATTAATGAAGAACTTCATTACAAACTTATGGATGATTCTTGAACAAATAAAGTTCCTGGGTAATTTGTTGACTATGGAAAAGCTTACACAAATATAAGAACCCATGCTTTTGAGTATCTGTCTTTACTGGGATGAGGGTCATATCCAGAGGACCCTGAGTAAGGGAGTGAAATGTCAGAGCAGATCTCTGGGGTCGACAGTAGTGGGGTCGATACAGGGATAAGGGCTGCAGGAGGCAGATGATGATTTCAGGTCTGAGTAGCTGGACCGTAATAATTTCCACAGGCTCTTATAATACATACTGGGTTGGGCTTGAAGCAAATTCATTTGCACATGCAACTTCCCCTCCCCACAGCAAAGCTGAACATGGCACCTACTTTCTACCTGTCACCCTGTTCTCTAGTAAGGAAGAGGGAAAGGAATAGAAGAAGAAGCCAGGAGATATTGAGGTGAACACAAAATAGACTTATCTCAAGTCCAGGTAACTATCCTAAGTTTTTTGTACTTTTTTGTCCAGACTTCACCCAATAAAGAGACAGCTGCAAAAACTTTAAGTTACTTCCGTTGGTGCTTGCCACATAAAATTCCAAGGGGATTTATCTGTTCAACAAATACTTTTTAATCTCCTACTATATGTCAGACACTGATCGAAGTACTGGGGAGGCAATGATAAACAGAAAAGAACAACACAGGGCTTATATTCCAGTGGAGGAGAGAAACAGTAAACTACATAAATACAAGGTGCACCGTGTGTGATAGTGATAAATGCAAAAGAAGAACTTTAACCAAGACATGTTGGAGGAAGTTTTAATAAAGGTCGTCAGGAAATGCCCTACTGAGATGGGGAATTTTGAGCAAGTTGTGAAGGAAGTGAGGATGTGAGCCAGACAAATGGTTGGGGAAGCTCATTCCAAGTAGAGGGGACAACAAGTACCAGGGTCCTAAGCTGGGTCTAGCATCAGAGCGCTGCATGGCTGGAGCAGAGGAAAATTGGGAGAAGGGATGAGATAATGACATTAGATAGGTGACAAGGGTTAGAAAAAGTAGGACCTTGAAAGTCCTAGTTAGAACTTTAAATCTGGTCTCAATGAGAACTCTGGTAAACCTTAAGCAGAAGTTTGACAGGATCTAACTTACTTTTTAAGGAGATCACTCCAGCTAGTGTGTCAAATAGATGTGGCAAAGGTGGAAGCAGGAAGACCAATTAGATTATTGCAAGAATCTAGGTCTCGTGGTTTGGTCAGGATGGTGGCTGTAGGAGCTGTGAGAATGGGATGGATTCTCAATGTTTTGAAGTTAGAAGTGATAAGATTTCCTGATAGACTGAATATGGAGTGTAAGAGATAAAGAAGAGTTAAGGAATATATCAAAGTTTGGGCTTGAACTCAAAGAATAGACATTAACCAAGAAGAAGGACCCTGCAGAAGTTTTGACAAGGGGAAAGGGAGTTTGTGAAGACGCAATTATAAGCTTAGTTACAGTCAAATTGGACTTACCTCTTAGGCATTCATGTAACATTCATCAAATAGGCCGTTGGACATACAAACGTAGATTTCAGATGAGAGGTTATAATGGAGATGGAAATTTAGGAGACGTCAGCATAGAGATAGGTATTTAAAGTGATGTTACTGGCTGAGATCACCTAGGAGTGACTGTAGATAGCAAAAGCAGAAGAGGTCCTAGGACTGAGCCCTAGGCTCCTACAACATATAGAGGTTGCAGAAATGAAAAGGAACCAGCCTAAGAGACTGGAGAGTAAGTGATTAGAAAGGAAGGAGTCAAATAAGATAAACCAGATGTCTTGGAAACAAAATAAAGAAACTTTTCAAGGAGAGAGAAATCAACAGTGGCACATGTTGCTGAGCGTTTCACATTATGTGGACTGAGCTGTGATCTGGGATTTAGTAACAGCGTGGTCATTGTCAGCATTCAGAAAGTCAGTTATGGTGGCATGGTGGGGCTGAAAACTGACTGGAGTAGTGGCAAGAGATGGATGTAGAATAACTGGTCACATAGAATATAGCTAATCTTTCAAGGGAAGGAAAGAAATTGAGTGATAGTTTCAGGGGAAAGTGGGATCAAGGGAGAGAATTTTCTTTAACATGGGATAAATGGCAATATATCAGTATGTTTATGGGAATGATTTGGGACCACCTTGAGGGTTTTGGTGAATTAAAACTGATATCAATCAGAATACTTTGTGTTTTCTCCAGCCAATTTCAGCAGTGCTGGTGGAGGTATTAAGTACCCAAAGACGTGAATTTAACCAGCAATGTGGTTTTGTCAAGAGAGTAGAGCGGGGTGATGCAGTTGCAAGGAAATGATTGTAGTAGGTTAACTCATAAGAGAAAATAGTAACTGACCATGAAATTTAAGCAGAATGTAGAGGGAAGAGAAGATTTATTGGGGAGGCAGTGAAGAACAATGAAAACTTGGTGGGATCAATTCATTAGATATTTAGGAGGGGTTGAGTATTATTGGAGCCTAGGTTCTACAAGACGGGAACTGAAAAGTAGAATGGAATGTGGTGCCATTAATGGTAAATAACATGGTCAAGAATATGCCAATGATATAGAGGCCCTGGGATAGGGTGTAGGACAAAATCACTGGAGCAGAGGCCAAGAATTAAGGAGGAGGGCATTGGAAAAATCATCTGTGTGGCTACAGAAATTATCAAGAATTATGATATCAGTAGTGTTGAAGAAAGTGAGAGCGTAATAGAAGAAAATTTTTCTAAAGAATGAGGATGGATGGAACATAAAGAGGAATATTGTATGAGATAAGATTCAAAGCTGAATGTTTAAGATTCAAGAAAGAATGGTCTGAAGTGTCAGTGCAGAGCAGTGGGCCATCTATCCTGCCTCCAGGTGCTATGACAAGAGAATTGGAGAAGGGAAAAGAGTCACCCCTTGAAAGTGCTACAGGGAAAATGGTGCCATCAGAGGAGAGCAGATTTCTGTGAGCAAGAAGAAGCGGATGTTTGCTGATGAAGCTGAGAATATGTTTGCTGATGATTGACATAGAGTTTCACGGCACTCCATGAAAGGGTTTCAGGAGATGAGGAGGTAGGAATAAAGGTCACAAAAGGCAATGGGGATAGAGTCTGGAGCCTGGGTGATAAGCAACAATGTGGGAAACATGGACATCTTGTGATGGTCAACCTAACCTGGGCAAAAGGCATACTGATTAGCCCCAGTGGTCCCAAGGCAGAGGGGTGAAGAGGCTGCTAGCATTGAGGGAAAAGAGGGGTAAAGGGGACCCTTGCCAGCAGGGAGAAGAATTCTGGGGTTCCCATTTGATTCATGCCATTGGAGGCAAGGATGGTCTTCCTCTGAGATTGCAGGCACCTGCTTGGCCCCTGTAGGGCTTGGGTTTTCCTTCAGGCATGGACTCCCTCTGGATTTACGCTTATAGCAGCCTACA
Organism: Lipotes vexillifer; assembly: GCF_000442215.2. Classification (NCBI taxonomy): domain Eukaryota; kingdom Metazoa; phylum Chordata; class Mammalia; order Artiodactyla; family Lipotidae; genus Lipotes; species Lipotes vexillifer. The sequence continues at coordinate 235,592 of NW_006796749.1, read as the reverse complement.
AGGGGATGCTTAACAATAGCATATTTGATTCAGTTATAACGAACTATAGAATATCAGAAAATAAAGTAGAATATCAGACAGAAAGGCATATACTCAAATAAACTCATTAAAGAAGAAAAGATGATATAGTTGATAGGCATATTGGTCAGTGTGCTGAAAAGGAGTGGAACAATTATAATACAGTAAGTCCCCTACATACAAACCTTCAAGTTGCAAACTTTCAAAGATGTGAATGTGGAGCTTACTAATGAAGACCTGATGAATTGGAGGCCCAGAGAAAGGAACAAGAGAGACAAGAGGAAGGAGAAGTAACTGAAGAACCGAAGAGATTCACCACGAAGGAAATGGCAAGGGGATTTTCTTTATTTGAGGAGGCACTGTTAGTTTATGAGGCACTGGACCCTAACAGAGAACGGTACACAAAGGTTGCAGCAGTCGTTCAGAATGCAATCCAGTGCTACCGTGTGACCTATGATGAGAAAAAATGACCTACTACCCAGACATCACTGGATCGTTTTTTCAAGAGGGTAGATAGAATTGAATCCAGCAAGGAACCAGAACCTGTGCCATCAGTGTCAGACGTGAGTGAAATTGCAGCTTGCCCTCCATCTCCTATTGCTGAGGATCCTTCAGCTCTATCATCTCCCACCTCCTCTCCCTCCTCCAGCCAGTAACTCTTCTTGCCTGTTCACTCGATGCCAGATCCTGTAGGCCAGCTGTTGTACTGTACTTTTCAAGGTACCGTAAGATTAAAAATCTTTTCTTTATTTTTTGTATTTGTTTGTTTTGTATGTATTATTTGTGTGAAAAGTATTATAAACCTATTATAGTACAGTACTATATAGCCGATTGTGTTAGTTGGGTACCTAACTACCCAACTTAGGAATGCGCTCTCGGAACAAAACTCGTTCGTATGTAGGGGACTTACTGTAGTTTATTATATCCTGCCAGCTGCCTTGTTTTAGTCATTTGCTTTGCCTTAGTTTCGACACCTGCCTCGTTAATTAGCTGTTGGGACTCTGATGATTCTGATATTGAAATAGACCTAAACTTTATGACTAAACCTAAACATTATGTTTTTTTTCTTTGGCTGTTATTTAATTCCATACAGAAGTTGGACACTCTCGGGAAAGCTGGAGAGTTTCTAGGATGATGTAGAGAAAAAAAAAAAAACGTGACAAGCACTATTTAGTGACGGAGGAACAAATTACAACATGAAAGCCTTTTCCTTCTTTTCTGAGGCCTGCAATGTTATCTTTACCATCTTAAATATGATCCTGTATGGCCAAAAGCTTTCTAACACCTTCAAATTATGATTTTGTCAAACTGTCAGAACTTGTGTGGATACCTGGAATTCAAACCCCAAAACCTAGCAAATAGTTCCATCATCTGTGTTTAAATGGGACTATAAAAGTCAATGGGAGTTTTATAGTTCCTTCCCTGGAAGCAAAATTCATGTTCTTAAAGTTCAGCTTACATTTCATGCTAAAAAATTGCAACAAACACAATGAAGTTTTTTATAACCATATAAAATTGAAAGACCAAAGAGGACAGTATTTCAAAGTGTTTGATATAGTGTTTGATCATAACCTGAGGGAATAAATGTACCTTTAAAAAGAAACTCTTGGGGCTCCTCATGCAGCAAATCCAATCATTTGATAATCTCATCACGATTTTGTTGTACACTTACCATGTGCTGTGCTCATCTGAAGGAGCTAAACAGGCTCTTGAAAGAGTGGTAGGTAGGAGTAAAACCTATTCCATTTTGAAAAGTCAGTATAAAACATAATACAACACATGAACCATGTATCTTCCAGGTTTCTTTCAGGACATGACTATCATATTAAAAATATATAGTTACCAGTTGTACATCAAAATAATAATGCCCTAAAAATGAGATGAAGAGATTCTCATTTGTTCATGAAGAATTTAGCAGACTACTCTATTAGACTTATTACTTAGGTGTTATCAGAAAGCCTGCCCAAACTAGTTTAAGTGAAAATAACAATAATAAAAATAGAAGAATGCATTGGCTCCTAGAACTGAGAGATCTAGAAGTAGAATAGCTTCAGGCACAGCTCGATCCAGAAACTTAGTGCTCTTTCTCTCTTCGTTAACTTCTCAACCAGTCTCCACTGTTATCTTATGCTTATTCTCCCTAACCATAGGTAGGTTTCTCCCAAGGTACTTTGGAAGCTAGCTTCTGAGAACTAATGGCCCACATCAACATAAGTGAGTAACACTAAGGAAAAGTGATAGCTTCCCCCCCTCTCCCACTCATCCTCGTCATCTACACAGAAATCCCCAAAAGGGCTCTGATTTTACCTGAGTTATAGTCTTAATATTAGACCAATCACTTTCTCCAGAAAATGAAATATTAATTCATTCAAGGTCACCATAGCCAGGGATGGGCAATAGATTGTGACTGACATCTCTCCAGAATTAAGGGAATGGCAGCGCCCCAAAAGAAATAATACTAGGGAGGAAATGAAAGCAACACACAACCACTACAGGCATCATGGCAAGAAGAACTGAAGCAACCTAGATATCCAACAGATAAATTAATTATGGTGCAGCTAAATAACAAACTCATGCGAGTTACTATAATTAGGTTGTCAAAGAATGTCATGTCATGAAAAATATTCACAATGAATGATTCTGTTTAAAAGGTAGTTTACAAAACAGTAAATATAATAGGATCCTAATTGGATAACATTTTGATGTTACAGATGAAAAACATATATATTGTGTATCCAGAGAAAAAATACTATAAGGAAATGCACTAAAACAAATGTGACCATCTTTGGGAGACGAGGTTATAGAGATATTTTATTCTTAGTTTTGAATAGTGAAATATTTGCTGAGTTCCTATGATGTCACTAGGTTGGATACTGTAGGATACCAATTTAATATTATGAAGGATTCTTCTTTATAGTAAGTTTTCCTATAGAGACTTGTTCAAAGGCAAATATCCCTTAGAACAAGAGACATTTTCAGCCATTTCACATCTATGCAACTTTTATTTTGTCTACCATATGCAAAGTGCATGTGACAGGAATATGAAGATGATCTAGTTATTTCTACACATGTGAGTGTTTGGAGAGAATGATAGTTTATTTTGTGAGGCAGTGTAGCTATGGTAATAATGCAAAAACAGTGTATTACATGAGCAGATTGCAAAGAGGAATCAGAAGTGCATTAGCTGTAAATAACAAAAGTCAAACTACATTGGCTTAAGTGAACAGTAGTTTATTTTTCTTATATAATACGAATTCCAGATATTGTAGTTAGGGATTGGTTCAATAGCTCAGTGCTATTAGGATGATGATGCACTTTTCCCTTGGCCTTTCCCTCAAGCCTGGCTCTTCCAGTTCTCAAGATGATTGTGAGATGTCATTTCCACCTTCACAGCAAAAAGGAAACAAAAGGGAATGGGGTAGAACCAGTTGCATCGATTTCCTTTATTAAGAAAGCAAGCTTGGGGCTTCCCTGGTGGCACAGTGGTTCGTGCCCTGGTCCGGGAAGATCCCACATGCTGCGGAGCAACTAAGCCTGTGCGCCACAGCTACTGAAGCCTGTGCTCTAGAGCTCGTGAGCCACAGCTACTGAGCCCACGTGCCACAACTACTGAAGCCCGCGCGCCTAGAGCCCATGCTCTGCAACAATAGAAGCCACCACTATGAGAAGCCCGCGCACCACAACGAAGAGTAGCCCCCGCTTGCCACAACTAGAGAAAGCCCACGTGCAGCAACAAAGACCCAACGCAGCCAAAAAAAAATAAATTAAATAAATAATTAAATAAATAAATAAAAAGGAAACAAGCTTTTTCTCAGAAACCTCAGCAAACTGTTGCTTACGTCTTAGGTTAGATCTTTGTTTTTTTGTCTTATGTCTTTTGAGCCATTACTGAGACAATTAACTTCACGCAGGTGTGAACTTATAGTACCCCATTTCAGCAGTGCTGTGTCTTTAACACTTTCTATCTGGTCATGATTAACATAGGGCATAGGAATCCTATGGAAATCTGCCACTTACTCATGTACAAGCTGAAACTATGAAGAACAACCAACCTATGAGAACAGTTCTTGGCTAATGGGGACAGAAAACAATGGCTAAAGATGTGGTGCTTGTCCTCAAGTCACTGTAGTTAAAAAGGGAGAGTAGAAAAGGAAACAGATATTTTTGATCACTTAAGGTGAGTTCTCTGAGGTAGGCTAACCAGGTGCTGTGGACTGAATTGTGTCCTCTCAAAATTCATATGTTGAAGCCCTAATCCCTAATGTGACATTTGGAGATGGTGCCTTTGGTAATTGGAATTAGATGAGGTCATAAAGGTAGGGCCCTCATGGTGAGATTAGTGGCTTTATAACAAGAGGCAGAGAGAGAGCTTGCCCCCTCTCAGCCATGTGAGGATACAGTGAGAAGGTGGCTGTCTGCAAGCCAGGAAGAGAGGCCTCACCAGGAATCAGCTAGCACCTTGAACTTTAAACTTCCTGCCCCCAGAACTGTGAGAAATAAATGTCTGCTGTTTAAGCCACCCAGTCTGTGGCATTTTGTTATAGCAGCCCAAGAAGACTTATATACCAGGTGTGCTCTGAGAATGCAGAGTAGAAAAAGCTAAGCTTATCAGGGACAATTTCCTGGAGGATGGGATACCTGAAATACTTCCTCAAAATTGCACGTGTCAAATACAGTTTCCTCTCAAATATGTTTGTACATTCTCTAGTCTTTTCTTCAACACACACACATTATCTTCTAATTAAGTGACTATGATTGTGTGTTTATCCATCTGCCAACCCCAACTCCCCACAAGTTCCTTGAAGCCAGAGTGCCACATTGTCTGTGGTCACCTTTGTATGCTGCTTGCATAACAAAGAGCCACTACTCAAGAAATTATACTTCATTGAGTGAATGAAGGCATGAATAAATGATTCAATTAATGATCAACTGAAGCATGGTTTGGAGATAGTCAAAGGAAGGAGAACTTTGATACAGACAAAGGAAGGAGCTTAAGGAAGTGCATGGACATGGAATGTGACCTGGTATATGCAGGAATTGACAGGTAGATCAGAATGTTTAAAGCAGAAATTTGGGGTCTGAGAAGCATTTATGGAGGGCTTATTCTGTATTAGGTAATATTCTAAGCTATTTACCATATTAACTCATTTAATGCTCATAACAACCTTTTGAGATAAGCAGTATTATAATCCCGTTTTATAGACAAGAAAATTGAGGCACAAAGGTGTTGAGAAACTTGCTCAAGTTTGCACAAGCAGAGAGTAGTGAAGCCGGAATAAGAAGCCAGTCAGCTTCTAGAGTCCACTCTGTATAGATGAGCCTTTGAGAGAGGCAGTGACCACACTACTCAGGCCCTATAAGACCATGCTAAGGAGCTTGGATTTTATTAAGTAGATTATATGGAAGCCATTCAGTTGTGAGAGCTACTTGGTCAGCTTTCATTTAGAGAGAGATTCAGGGCTTTAAGGCAGAAGGCACAATACTTCGATTGTGAAATGTTGGAAAGCCAGAAAGTGTAAATGAGGAGACAGATTTCAGAAATACTTATGAGGTAAAACTGATAGAGCATTGTGCCCATAGAGTGTGAAGAATATAGAAATAGGATGAGTCAAGGGTGATACTTGGAATGATAATTTGGGTGACTGGGTAGATAGTGAGGCAATTAACTAAGTCAGGGGATCCAGGAAGAAAAGGTGGTAAGGGGAATATGATACATTTAGATTTGCCTATGTTAATTTTGAGGTGCCCTGGGACATTCACTTGCAGATGTCTGAAAAAGTAGTTGAAAATAGAAGGCTGAGATTCAGGGAAGAGGTCTCTGCTAGATTTAAAAAGTTGAGAGTCATCAGCATGTAGATGGTAGTTGAAACATGAGAGCAATGAGATGATTATTGTCAAATTTATGTGCATGAATATTACCTGTCAGTGCACACACAATTTTGGAAGCCCAATTATTAAAAGCCTTCCACTGGGGCCTGCTCAGTTAGCTGCATCTGAAAAATATTTTATAAGATGACAAAGTAGCTGTATTGGTTTTAGTCTCTAAATGTGTCCCTAAAGACCTCTATGGGAAATAAGTAACAGAGTCTGCCTCTCTACATGCCCCTAGAAAAGCAAAAATAGAATAAAAAAGAAATAAAACAACAATCTCTTCCCATCTGCCAAACATAAAGGATGCCCAGATAGAAGTTGAAATCTGGCTTTTCAGTACTCTATTGCATGAATTTTTTCTTCCATGTATGAATATGGGTTGCCTCAGTTTGTCTCAACTCTTTATCTTTGGTTGTCTCTTATAAAAGCTTTATGTGTGGCATTTAGAGAGGGCCTTGAAGAATTTCTTACAAGAGCAGACTTAATTAATGTTTCCAGTTGCATGGGACTTTCTAAACCCCAGGCAATGAAGATGAATAGACTAAATAGGAGGTTGACCTGTCTTCATCTTTTCAAGCTTAATCGTTCTTGATCCCAGCTCAGGAAAGTGTTGAACTTGTGTAAAAACCAAGTAAAGTTTAAAGCCTTCACCACCCTTCCATGACTCACTTCTTTTTCAGCCATTTTCGAAGTTAAGTGTTCCATTCAGTTATTGGGTTTTATGCTCTAAACAAGAGGTGTACTTACAGAGAACAGGGCACAAGACCTGGTAAGGAGAATGTTTTCAGAGTAAAAAAAACATGGGGGTTTGAAATCAAGAGATGTGTTTAAGCCCAATGTGATGCTGATTTGCATGTGATTTTGAGTAAGCCATTGAACTATTTAGGCTCTCTGTATTGTCCTCAGTATACCATGAAGAGTGCAACACTCCAGCCGATTATACTGCAGAATCTCTTAGCTATTGTTGCATAGCCATCCATCCCCAAACTCAGGGCGTTAAAAGAACAATTATTTATTATTATAGTTCCTGTAGTTGCAGGGCAACTGAGAACTCCTTCGGTTTGGCTTGGTTGGGAGAGCTTTGTGGGTCAATTCTGCTCTATATGTCCCTCAGCTATCTTCTGAAACCAACAGACTAGTCTAGGATTGTCCTCCTCGTGGTGGTAGCTGAAGCGCAAGAGCACAAGCAGAAACCCGCAAGACCTCCTGAGGTCTAGGCACAGATTAGGCATGTATTCACTCCAGCCTCCTTCTGTCGGCCAGAGCAAGTCACATGGCCTAAGTCAGAGCCACCGCAGTCACATGGCAAAGTGCATACAGACCAGCATGCATACCAGGAGGGGTGGAGAATTAGGACCAGTCATGCAATCTACCATATTTAAGATAACAGTTAAAATATAAAAGTACTTTGCTAAGTTTGAAAAGCTGTTTGAATATTATATATTACAATTAATCAAATTTCAAAGAAGTATAATTAATTAAATTCGTATACTTATCTTTTACCCAAACTTACAGCGAACAAAAAGTTCTAATTTTTAAGACCTACGCTGTTAATGTAGAACAATGGAACAAGATAGAAAGCCCAGAGATAAACCCATGCACCCATGGTCAAGTAATCTATGACAAAGGAGGCAAGGATATACAATGGAGAAAAGACAGTCTGTTCAATAAGTGATGCTGGGAAAACTGGACAGCTACATGTAAAAGAATGAAATTAGGACACTCCCTAACACCATACACAAAAATAAACTCAGAATGGATTAAAGACCTAAATGTAAGACCGCACACTATAAAACTCTTAGAGGAAAACATAGGAAGAACACTCTTTGACATAAATCACAGCAGGATCTTTTTTGCTCCACCTCCTAGAGTAATGGAAATAAAAACAAAAATAAACAAATGGGACCTAATGAAACTTAAAAGCTTTTGCACAACAAAGGAAACCATAAACAAGACGAAAAGACAACCCTCAAAATGGGAGAAAATAGTTGCAAATGAATCAATGGACAAAGGATTAATCTCCAAAATATATAAACAGCTCATGCAGCTCAATATTAAAAAAAAAACAACCCAATCCAAAAATGGGCAGAAGACCTAAATAGACATTTCTCCAAAGAGACATACAGATGGCCAAGAAGCCCATGAAAAGCTGCTCAACATCACTAATTATTAGAGAAATGCAAATCAAAACTACAATGAGGTATCACCTCATACCAGTTAGAATGGGCATCATCAGAAAATCTACAAACAACAAATGCTGGAGAGGGTGTGGAAAACAGGGAACCCTCTTGCACTGTTGGTGGGAATGTAAATTGATAACAGCCCCTACGGAGAACAGTATGGAGGTTCCTTAAAAAACTAAAAATAGAACTACCATATGATCCAGCAATCCCACTACTGGGCATAAACCCAGAGAAAACCATAATTCAAAAAGACACATGCACCCCAGTGTTCATTGCAGCACTCTTTACAATAGCCAGGTCATGGAAGCAACCTAAATGCCCATAGACAGGCGAATGGATAAAGAAAATGTGGTACATATATGCAATGGAATATTACTCAGCCACAAAAAGGAACGAAATTGGGTCATTTGTAGAGACGTGAATGGATCTAGAGACTGTCATACAGAGTGAAGTAAGTCAGAAAGAGAAAAACAAATATCGTTTATTAGTGCATATATGTGGAACCTAGAAAAATGGTACAGATGAACTGGTTTGCAGGGTAGAAATTGAGACACAGATGTAGAAAACAAATGTATGGACACCAAGTGGGGAAAGCGGGGGAGCAGGGGTGGCGGTGGGATGAATTGGGAGTTTGAGATTGACTTGTATGCACTGATGTGTATGAAATGGATGACTAATAAGAACCTGCTGTATAAAAAAATAAATAATATTAAATTAAAAAAACTTAAAAGCTTTTGCACAACAAAGGAAACTATAAACAAGATGAAAAGACAACCCTCAGAATGGGAGAAAATATTTGCAAATGAATCAATGGACAAAGGATTAATCTCCAAAATATATAAACAGCTCATGCAGCTCAATATTAAAGAAACAAACAACCCAATCCAAAAATGGGCAGAAGACCTAAATAGACATTTCTCCAAAAAAGACATACAGATGGCCAAGAAGCACATGAAAAGCTGCTCAACATCACTAATTATTAGAGAAATGCAAATCAAAACTACAATGAGGTATCACCTCATACCAGTTAGAATGGGCATCATCAGAAAATCTACAAACAACAAATGCTGGAGAGGGTGTGGAAAACAGGGAACCCTCTTGCACTGTTGGTGGGAATGTAAATTGATAACAGCCCCTACGGAGAACAGTATGGAGGTTCCTTAAAAAACTAAAAATAGAACTACCATATGATCCAGCAATCCCACTACTGGGCATAAACCCAGAGAAAACCATAATTCAAAAAGACACATGCACCCCAGTGTTCATTGCAGCACTCTTTACAATAGCCAGGTCATGGAAGCAACCTAAATGCCCATAGACAGGCGAATGGATAAAGAAAATGTGGTACATATATGCAATGGAATATTACTCAGCCACAAAAAGGAACGAAATTGGGTCATTTGTAGAGACGTGAATGGATCTAGAGACTGTCATACAGAGTGAAGTAAGTCAGAAAGAGAAAAACAAATATCGTTTATTAGTGCATATATGTGGAACCTAGAAAAATGGTACAGATGAACTGGTTTGCAGGGTAGAAATTGAGACACAGATGTAGAAAACAAATGTATGGACACCAAGTGGGGAAAGCGGGGGAGCAGGGGTGGCGGTGGGATGAATTGGGAGTTTGAGATTGACTTGTATGCACTGATGTGTATGAAATGGATGACTAATAAGAACCTGCTGTATAAAAAAATAAATAATATTAAATTAAAAAAAAAGATCTATGCTGTTTAATTATCTGCTCTGCTTCAGAAGCAGAATAATTATTCTTTCTTCATCATCATAACACCTCGAATTTATATTTTAAAAACAAAAACAAAAACCCTTGATATTAAAACAGAAAGTTTTGTGGTTTTTAGTAGGCAAATACAAGGTTGCCAAGGGATGTACAAAGGCAATCGCAAAATCTCCTGAGTCTGTTAGTAAATTACCTACCTGACACCTGCTGCTGATGAAATATCGCCTTTCTTATTTTTTTCCACATTTTAAAGAAGAGGAACATTGATAATTTTCCCCCACTCTAATCAGAGGTGTGACAGGTGAAATTCTTTCCACTTTGGCATCCCTGCATCATTCCAGAAACAGGCACTTTTCCTGGGTGAGCCTGGTTAAGCGCCGCTCAGAAACCAGCTTTAATCTGTAACCAGAGTTCTCTGTGCACAAAGCACTTGTGAAAAGATAAGGTATCACAGACAGAAACAGGTTGGGCATTTGTAAAGATAGCTGGAAAGAGTTTAAGTAGCATTCAGATTTCTTATCAGCTTGCTTATAAAGTTTCATTGTTAATTAAATGCATATTTTTAAATTAAAGAAACAAATAATGGTCCAATTAGAAAATTTCTTTATTTTGGATTTTTAATTTTTTCATTTCCTGAGGCTAAGGGGTGGATATGGGCAGTTTAACCACCCCCATACCCAACCAATGTTATTTGAGGGTGGCCTTGGAAACCAGCCAGATTGCATTGTTATCCTTCTGTCAATTACAAATGTGCCAGACACCCAAAGCATTGGGGAGGTAGTGCAATTATTAGAAGCTACCCAAGAGAATATGCCCAATGTCATCCCTGACTTGCCAGGTGACCTTTAGGAAATCAGATGTGTAAAAGAGGGATGATAAATTGTTCTCTAGGCCAATCATGCAGATGAGTAGAAGCCCCAAAGACAGAAAGAAATTAGGGCAAGGAGAATTCCAAAGAAACCAATTTTTGTTCATAAAAGAAATGTCTTCTAGTACAAAGAGAACGTAATCCAAATAATGGCTAAAGTCCTTCCCCAGATATTGGTCATAATTTACCACCCTATCCCTATTCATGTGTGTTAATCCCAAATACCTTCCTCCTCCCCAAAACTCATGTCTTTAACACCTGTTCTTTCATTTGTTGGTGAAGCACTAATGGCTTCATAAAATAAGTTCTGAAATTCCTGATCCCAGTGTCAGAAAAATATTCATTTTCCTTTGGATGTAGGGCTGTGGGGCTCAGAGTGAGAGCAGAAATGAGAATGCAGATAAATCCATTTATACTATGTCTCTATGGTGATAACAACGCCTCTGATCTGATTGGGGTCCTCCACTGAGGGGACTATATTGTCAGCATGTATTTAAAAGGGGAATTTTTCTTCATCACCAAAGGATTTACCTTTTCAGAGTGTGTGCCTATTCAGAGATGCCTTTTTAGAGATGCTTTTAGTTATCAAAAGGGTCGAGTGAGAAGAAAGCCAGCATGAGTTGAGCACTGCCTATGTACTGACCGCTTTCTTTGGGGCCTTACATATGTATCAATTGATGAACAACAAAATGACTTTGTAATAACATTTAAATACAAAGTGAAGGGCATTGACTGTAAATCTGTACCATGGACAGAGCCAATCTGGGCACTGTACATTGTTCTCAAAGGATCCTGATAACTTTAAAAAAAAAAAGTTATGTAAAATATTGGGCATTACAACAAGACATTATCTTAGAATCCCATGTGTCATTCACGTTTTCAGACCTTCATCCTTCAGGTAATGTAGACTGAAGCACTACAGTTCAATTCTGAAACTAACCCACTTGGAGTTAGCATCAGACTACCGCAGGTTAAAGGGCATGGTCCCCAATAAGACTGTCCTCATTTAGATGCCAGCAGTGATTTTGAGGGTCCCCAGGTCACCTGTACTTCTGATCAACCGGTTACAAAGCTAGGAATTTCTTATGATCCCTCCCCATGTTCAATAATTCATTCATAGGACTCACAGGACTCAGGAAAGTGCTATGCTTGCAGTTACAGTTTTAGTATAAAGGATGTAAATTATGATCAGCCAATTGAAGAGACACATAGGGTGATGTCTAGGAGGATCCCAAGTGCAGAGCTTCCATGCCTTCTCCCCGTGGAATCAGGGCATTGTCACTCCCTTAGCACACTGACATGTTCATCGCCAAGAAGCTCCAGTAAGCTCTTTTTAGTGCAGTTTCATTTACAGAAACAGTATTGATGGAATCATTGGCTATGCACTTGAACTCAATCTCCAGCCCCCCACTTCCACCCCTGCGTGGAGGCTGGGCTGGCTCAAAGCCCATATCCTGTAAGCAAAGGTTGATCTTTCTGATGACCACCCCCCATCCTGAGTCATCTCTTCAGCATCAACTGAGGTGTGATCCAAGGGGCTCATGAATAACAGAGACACTTATTGTTTGGGAAATTCCAAGGATTTATAGCCTTTCTCCAAGTAACCAAGGACAAAGGTCAGTCAAATTCTTTATTAAGAAACAATTAATGTACACATAAATTTACACATATAAACCTACGTAAATCTGTACATGTGTGTGTATCTCCTTTAATATCTATATATAAAATTAGGTCCTATTAGCAAATTATCAGGAAAAATAAAGAAGAAAGCAGTAGTTACCAAAAGAGAATTAACCGCAATTAACAGATAAAAATCACTATAATATTTCTATCAGCTGAAACAAAAGTTAGGTGGTGTTCCAACAGTTTTACTCCGTTTCAAGTTTAGTGATTTGCTACAAGGACCCAGATTAGCACAGTGACTGTTAAAAAAAAAAAAATAGCCTGTAAAATAATAAGTGTTAAATGACAAGGGTTTCAGGCAGGTAAAAGCTAAAGCCTGAAGACAGTGAGCTCAACCCAAATGATTAAAATAAAGACAGAAACTGTCCTATCACTTAGAAAACATACCTGAGGGCTTTCATAATTGGAGTACCATAACTGTTCAGCCTTCCTTTCTGTCTGTCTGTCTTGTTAAACCCATCTCGTATTATTTGATGCTTATTCGTTATGAATGCTAGCATCACCTGGTCAAAGGCCACACCCTTCATATTTCATAATACTTACCGTACTGTACTGCAGAATCTCTTTCTTTCAGTTACCCTCACTGAGCTTCCTGAGATGGGGACATTATCCATAAATGTTTAATTCTCCTGCACATATTACAGAGCTTGACACATAGCAGATACATAGTAAGTATATATTAAATGAATGAATGATGCTCTAAGAAAGTGGTCTGCACTGTCCTCTGACCTGACTGGAAACTCTACCAGAAAGTCATATTCTCAGAGACTGTAGGAATGAGAGGAGATTTCCTTTTTCATTTCACAAGGATTCATCCTCTCAAAATTAACCCTCTCCCAAGTTGAGTGATGATCTAAACGTGTGGTTAGAACTTCACATAATTCACTTCTTTCTAGCCTAAAAATTAGCACTTTCAAATTCTAAAGTCTGCCAGGCACTTTCCCATGTGCTAACAATACTGATAGAATTAATTCATTAATTAATTAATATTGATAGTGAACTAAAGAGACAGAAATCACTGTCCTCACGGATCTGTTACTCTAGAAACAAAAGAAACAACATTATGTTCTTGCAACCTGCTCAATCCTTCTCTCTGCCTTAGTCTCTCCCTCTCCCTCTGTTTTTATCATAGTTAAAATCCCCGATATGTGGGATAACTGTGTCTGCTAACTGCTCTCAATATCTGGAACTTGTACATTTTTAAAAAGTAGAGAAATACTCATCATCAGAAGAGAAAATATAGAGTAACCTTTGTTTATATCTCCACAAAAGCCTCAGGTTTTAATGCAGTATAAAAGCCGTTGATGTAATGCTTATTTGATTTGCTTAGCAGGAGCACAACATGAAAATTCCTTGAGCAGGGAAAACAGCTGGTTTGCCAAATCTGCACATTTGGCTGTACAACTGCCTCTATTGGTAGCTCCAGGCTAGCGATATTTTTTCCTGACAATTTACATGCTGCTCCAGCCTAAGGTGTCTGAAATGAAGTCTTTGCATACACATAGAAGAGAACTTGGCTCCAGACCCTGGTTGGAACTCTGCTTTGAAAAGGAAATTCACACTGATCAATGGTAATGTGATAAGGCTGTGCCTTTTCAGCACAGATTTATATGCAAGGCCCATTGTTTTATCTGGTTTTATGTAAAATATAATGTCAATAATCCGTATTGTCTGCATTAATACCATTATTCACATTGCAGTATCACGCATACTTTAGCCACTTTGCAATCCAGAACCCCACACGCACATTAAAACAGAGATAACTGTGGAGGAACACGGTTGCATACAAATTGTACTGTGCTGGCAGGGATTCCATTCTCTGCTCCGCTCAGACAAAGGTTTTTAATTCCTCAGGTTTTGTTTTGCTTTGGTTTGGTTTTTTAGAAGGAAAAAACCAACAGATCATTTTCTTGGACCTCCAAATTTCCAGCTGCTTGAAAGGCAGATTTCATCAAACTAATTAAAATTTCTTTGTGGCTAATCACTTTGGGGACTCAGTTAACTTATGGAGAATACTTAAACAGAATTTTCATTTTATCTGATTTCACTCTAAACTGGAATTAAATAGGCATATTTGAAACCAAATATAAGAATGATATATGCTGTCACAGGGCTTACATTTCATTTTGTTAACGGTTGATTTTCAATATTATCCTTAGGTCCCAGGGTACAATGTGTAAACACATCACAGCAAGATATAAAATGAGCAAGAAAAATAATTGAATTTTATAGAAATTCTCTAGGGTGGGAAAAACCTCTGACATCTATTAAAATTTGGAGATTGTAAAAGCAATCAGAATTATTAGTGCATTACTGTTTGCATTCAGTAATTATTATTGGGAGAATAACAAATTGTATTGTGAGAAACTCTGATACAAAAATTGTTATCATTTTTTAAAATGTGCAACAACCATAGATTTACAGGAAAAAAAAAAATGCAGGTACATTAAAAGAGAACCTTTTCCTGAACGATTTGAGAGTCAATGCAGACCCCATCCCCCAGAATCCTGTAAACAAAGACATTCCCCTACCTCATTAGAATACAACCATCAAAAGCAGAAAATTAGAATCGGTTCATTAACTGGCATCTAATCCTCAGATCCCATTCAGATTTCACCAATTGTCCCAGTTACGTTCTTTGCAGTCAGGGGATCCAGTTTGGAATCATTTGGGTGATTGAGCAAGCCACATTTGGGTGTAGAGCAATCCCTCTGTCTTTGCTTGAATTCATGACCTGGACACTTGAAGATCGCAGGCCAGTTATTTGACAGACTGTCGGTCAGTCTGAGGGTGTGTGAAGGTTCGTCATGATGATTAGGTTTAGGTGATGCCTCCTTAGCAG
>NW_006796749.1:178175-220365 GCF_000442215.2 Lipotes vexillifer | reverse complement strand
CAGGAATGTCACTGCAGTGCTGCTATGTTCTTCTCCCTGCAGCCTTACATACCTTGTG
Organism: Lipotes vexillifer; assembly: GCF_000442215.2. NCBI lineage: Eukaryota > Metazoa > Chordata > Mammalia > Artiodactyla > Lipotidae > Lipotes > Lipotes vexillifer. The sequence goes on along the minus strand of NW_006796749.1, from coordinate 220,307 downwards.
ATCTCTATTCCTCTCATTCTGTTTGTTCGTTTGATCCTTCTTTTAAGATGGTATATTCTATGCTTCTGCAATGTAAAGTTACACTTTTTTCTTTGTAATTAATGATTATTTTATTGAGAAATACTTAGAAATTATGTAAATAGCCCATTCCTTATAAAACGTTCAATTAACTAATTTATTTATATCTGTATAATGAACTCAGTTTTCTGTGGTATTCTATGGTTTACAATCTGTTGTTAGGTTTATTTTGATGCCTAACTGTCTCATTTTGCCAGTGGGAATTCCTTATAGCTGGCTTCTGCACCCTCTTGAAATGTTCCCACCATTATTTATTTATTTATTTTTGGCTGCACTGGGTCTTTGTCGCTGCTCGCGGGCTTTCTCTAGTTGTGGAGAGCGGGGGCTACTCTTCGTTGTGGTGCACAGGCTTCTCATGGCGGTGCCTTCTCTCGTCGCAGAGCACGGGCTCTAGGCACGCGGGCTTCAGTAGTTGTGGCTCGTGGGCTCTAGAGCACAGGCTCAGTAGTTGTGGCGTACGGGCTTAGCTGCTCTGCAGCATGTGGGATCTTCCCGGACCAGGGATCGAACCCGTGTCCCCTGCATTGGCAGGCAGATTCTTAACTGCTGCGCCACCAGGGAAGTCCTTCCCACCGTTTTTTGAGTGTTTCCATGTTTTCTCGCATAACAAGATATTCCAGGATCACATTGTACTTCCTTTTCCTCCTTCAACCCTGGAATTATCCATTTCTCCAAGGAGCTCAAGAATGATATTTAAAAGCCAAGATTTGGGTGCTCTTTGCTATTGGTGTGTCACTGTAAATATATATACACACATATATACAAAGTACATTCACATATGCATCTATATTCATTTACATATCCATCCTATGTATGTTGAAAACCATGAGTTCATAGCAATACTGTCAATTTCAATCTAAAACTATACATTTCCGTGTAATTCTCTTCCTTATTTGTGTCACCCTTCCTCTGACAGTGAGAAACCTGGCTCCTGTTAGTTTTATATACTTATTTGATCGTTCCTTCTGTATCTAACTAATGTCCTGTCTTGGCCAGCATCCTCTTCCTCACACAAATACCCTCCTCAACCCACTTGGACTGAGACACCTTATACTTGGCACCCCTTTATGTGAATACCCTCATCATGCAACTGGGCCCTAAGATCCCCACCAGGCCGCTTTTCTGCATTTGATGCCTTTCTTATCCCAGTCAGGCTCCAACATGCGCTACAGAGTACCCCTTCTACGTAGACATCCAGTTTGCCTTGACACCCTCCACTGTGGTCCCCTCCCACTTACGGTGAGCATACTTACTCTGTTCTACTCTATCGAAGTCTTTAAGATTAAATTGTTCTAGAAGAGAAAGTAAGAAAAGGGGAGGAAAGGAGAGAAGTAGAAAAAGAAACAGAAAGGGAAAACAGAATAGAAAAAGCTAAGACATCTTGTACAGTTCCAACTTATCTCCATTGTTATACATTTTCAATACACAATACAATGTTACATTGTATTCACACACCAAACTTGTCACTATAAGACTTCTATAACCTCAGATGTTTCCCTGTGTTCCTATAAAAATCTAATATGTGTTTTTCCTGAACTTGTGGCATTAATGAATGTTTAGCTTACTCACATTGCTCTTATTTTGCCAGCTCAGTGTCAAGAAGTCATTCAGATGGTAGAGATCAAGGTGCATTTTAATAATAAATCATGAAAATATATTGAAGGGCACCAGAGTAAAACTAAGCAACTATACAGAGACATCAATTTCCACAGTTCATGTTGATACTTATCTTACAAACATTAGGAAACAAGTCTTCATTTTCCAGCGTTGGTTTGTAGTCACATGTAAAAATAATTTTTTAAAAAATAATAGTAATAATAATAAGGGATAAACAGATATAGCCATGATTTACAGCAATCTGAGTTATTTTTGATGTACACTAGCATGTTATAAAGCAATTTATCATGTCAAACAAAGCTATAATGTTATGGAATGGGTCATTTAGTATATTATATTATGGCATTTTCTTATTAAAGCTTTGAAACTATTAACATACCTTCTCAGAAAGCACTTTTAATTTTTGAAAGAAACTTTGTGTTTTTTTTTGGAATTTTCAGTGAAGTAAATCTACTTCAATATTTAATCACTGTCTAAAATTTACCATCTTATCTCACTTCTTTATATTTACAAAGTGTTTTTTTTTTCCCTTCCTCATGAGTGCCAGGCTGAACAAAAAAGAACAATAAAATAGCTAAGCAAGGAGGTGCTATCTTCTATTTAATTTTCCTAGAGTGTTGGATTATTTTAGGGGGAAATTAGATTCTAATGTGATTAGTGTCAAGTTCATACCACCTTAAAAAGTGTTTCTTTTATAAATTATAACTATTCTTCACAAAGTCAAGTTCTTCATTTGTGATTTTATTTTACTGGGTTTAGAAACCCTTACTAAACATGTAATTGGAAGACAAAGGCTTGAATCCCTAAGCCTTTTTACTACAGTAATGTTTTCATTCCAATTTAAACTAAGCTCACACACACAAAATATCTCTATCCTTTCATAAACAAGGGGAAATAATAACCTAGGATAAGTCTATTGAAAATGTGTTCACAGAACTAAAATACTGACAAGTTTGTCCTCCTTCTCAACCTGTGTCTGGGAAGTTTAAAGATTTACCCCAGTCACTGAGAGCATTCAATCATCTCTCGCCCTCTGCTGTCCCCTTTACAGCTACGTTGGTTACTTTTGGATTTATTAGCTGTCTCATCATATCCCCCAATAGACCAGAATGTCACTAATGAAGTGATAAAATGACATTGGGGAAATGTCAATGTTTCTCTTTAACCTGTGAAACAGTAGAGTCTGTATCTGTGTATATGTTTCCTATAGAGTTTCTTGCTATTGTTCCACTTTGAAGGGCTGTCATTTTAAAATTAAAGACTTATGGGACTTCCCTGATGGTCCAGTGGTTAAGAATCCATTTTGCAATGCAGGGGACGCCGGTGTGATTCCTGGTGGTGGAACTAAGATCCCATATGTCACGGAGCAACTAAGCCCCGCGCCACAACTACTGAGCCCACAAGCCACAACCACTGAGCCTGCAAGCCACAGCTAGAGAGCCCACATGCTGCATCTATAGACCCTGCATGTTCTGGAGCCCATGTGCCATAACTACAGAGCCCACACGCTCTGGAGTACGTGTGCCACAACTAGAGAGACGCCCATGCACTGCAACGAAAGATCCCGCATGCTGCAACTAAGACCCAATACAGCCAAAAATAAATAAATAAATAAATAATTGTTTTTTGAATTAAAAAAAAAAAGTCTCTGCAATTCCACTGCAGGGAGTATGGGTTCAATCCCCAGTTGGGGAACTAGGATCCCGAATGCTGTGCAGTGAGGACAAAAAAAAACCAAAACAAATCAAATCAAATCTTCCAGTCTTCTAAACTCATGCAGAAATTTAGCCACACCACAGATTTCATTTGTGTTTGTGTCGTTGGTAGTGTTGGTACACAAAAAAATAAAATACTGAGAAAGTGTTTTTTAAAACAATAGGGCTTTGCTAATCTGCAGAAGTGGGTGAGGATTTGAGGTGAGTAGGACTGTGGTGTTCTACATTTGGTGGACTTAAACGGTTATGACTCCCTGCTGGGAACATCCCTGGTCCTGATGCTCCTAGGTTCCCCAGCTACCTTCCCCTCTTCCCAATTCACTGCTCTCTCTCAGGACCTTGTGAGGAGTTGAAACTTATTTTCCATCTTTCTTATTTCTTCCATCAAGCACTTGTTGAAATTTACTGGTACCATGACCCATTTTCTTGGAACCCTCTTTTCTAAAGCTATAGTCAGGTATTCTCTGACTGTAGGGATGGTGTGTTAATGGATGTTAATGGATGAATGGATGCTACTCTATTAATAGAGTAAGGTGCAAAGTGATTCTGCCTTAAATGTAAGGAGAGACAGTAATAGTGGGCATTACTGAAGGCCAGGAGGACTAGAAGGCCAGCACTTATAGAAGGAGATACTTCTGGTAGACTCAACTACTCTACTAGCAATGAAAGCCAGACCAAGTAGAAAATACTTCTTTTTTTTTTTTACATAAAAACTAACAGCTTTCTTTCCGTCTACTATAAGAAAATACATGTAACATAAAACTTACTATCTTAGCCATTTTACATGTACAGTTCAGTGGTATTAAGTATGTTCTGTTTGTGTAAACATCCATCTTCAGAACTCTTTTCAACTGAAACTCAAAACTAACAGCTTACTTGTTCAACAGAACCTGTGGTTGTGCTCCCAGCTGAGGCAGCAGAGCCAGAGTTCAAGTCCTGGCTCCCTACTTTTGCTGACTGACTTTGAACAAATTACTTAATCCTTTTGTCTCTCAATTTCAACACCCACAAGATGGAGAATCAATAAATAGGAAGAGGAAGTGTAAGGATAATATCAGGAAATATTATTTTTTAATGGCTCAACTTGTATTTGTTTAACAAATAAGGGAGGGCATATGGAGGAGACACTGGAGCAGGACTGCCTAGATCCAAATCCTGGTCCATCCACTATAACATGTAAGGTGTTAGCAAAGTTACTTACCTCCTCAGTGTTTCAGTTTCTTCATTCTTCATCAGTAAAGCTAGGATTATTACAACATCTACTCCATACGTTTACTGGAAGGTTAAGGAAATACCTAAGAACATTTGAGCATCATCTGCCCCGTTCTAGGAGCTCAATAAACATTAGCTAAGGCAATAGAAACACCTAAGTTCAAATAATACTATTATATATGACAGTAATCAATGTACTTAAATCTATATAACAAGGCTTCCCTGGTGGTGCAGTGGTTGAGAATCTGCCTGCCAATGCAGGGGACACGGGTTTGAGCCCTGGTCTGGGAAGATCCCACATGCCGTGGAGCAACTAAGCCCGTGCGCCACAACTACTGAGCCTGAGCTCTAGAGCCTGTGAGCCACAACAGCTGAAGCCCACAGGCCACAACTACGGAAGCCCGTGCGCCTAGAGCCCATGCTTTGCAACCAAAGAGAAGTCACCACAATGAGAAGCCTGTGCACCGCCACAAAGAGTAACCCCCGCTCGCCGCGACTAAGCCCGCACACAGCGCAGCCAAAAATAAAATAAATAAATTTTAAAAAATCTATATAACAGAGAGAATAATAAATATTTGTACTTAATGCGTTACATATTGTCTTTTAGCTCATACTTTTTACTTTTTAAAATTTTTCTAAAGCAAAGATGAATCAAATATATAACTCTAATGTAAAAGGTATTTACAACGAGCAATATTGATGAGGAAAAATACAGGTGAATTCGTTCAAAATGCATTAATTTCAGAACTGGTTCTGAAAAGGCTAATTGTAGGTCTTTTTATACATGTTTTGTTCACAGGTGGTAGATGTGGCTTTAATCAAAAAGGACCACATGCAAAGCACTATGGATTCTCTGCCAGAATGAGTTTGTATGGCTATAGTAATAGCTGAAGCATTAAATTCAGTTAAAGTATTTCAACAAGGAGGCCATGAAACCGAGGTTGCTCTAAGGCCTCAGTAGCCTATGTAAGCAAACCAATGTAAGCAAACCAAGCCTAAGCCAGAGTCAGTGCACTTGAATCTTAGAAAACGAAACTTAAGAACAACCAATCACAAACAGCCAACCGGGATTCCCAAATAAGGCAACCACGTAAGCTATAACCAATTAAATAATTTCAGCATCTTCTCTATAAAAACCGTGTCCCCAGGGGCTTCCTTGTGGTCCAGTGGTTAAGACTCCTCGCTCCCTATGCAGGGGGCCTGGGTTTGATCCCTGGTCAGGGAACTAGATCCCACCTGACTCAACGAAGATCCCTCATTCAGCAATGGAGATCCCGCGTCAGAGAAATAAATAAATAAATATTAAAAAACAAAAACAAAAAAAAACCCGTGTCCCCAGAATTGAAGCATTAAATACCTTGCCCAAGGGTCGCCATGATACAAAATCAGACAGTCTGTCTCCAGAGTATTCTTCTGCTATTATTACTTGTCTATATTAAAGTTGGGGGATTTTGAGAAAAGACACTTTTTGTTATCCTTAAGGATTGTTCCTCTTACTTCTTCTAGCTGGACACACTATACCTTCAAGAGTTATGTGCACGTGTGCATGAGTAAAACAGCTTGAAACAGTAAGGCTGTCTGTTTGCCATTCGGTGGTATGCGAAATCAGCTGGCTGTCTTGGTCTAGTAGCTGAGACACAGGTGCTCATATTACAAATAAATAGTGCACAGATTTAATGGGCATTTAAGTTAGCAGGCAGTAGGAAGAAGGGAAGAAAGATGGGCACACTATAAATTGAACATATTCACCCTTACCAGAGGTCGTTGTTTTCTGGAGTTATGGGTTAGTGGAATAAGGCTGCTATTCTTTTTGATGTAGGAGAGATTGCCTGTGTCTTTTTCTTTTTTAAAGTCTTTACTTTTTAAGAGCATCTTTAGGTTTGCATCAAAATTGAGAGGGAGGTACAGCGATTTCCCTTATACCCCCATCCCCACACATGCATAGCCTCCTCCATTATCAACATCACTCACCAGAATGGTACAGTTTTTACCAAGGATGAACCTACATGGACACATCATGATCACTCAAAGTCCATAGATTACTTTAGGGTTAACTCTTGATGTTTATATTCTATGGATTTGGACAAATTTATGATGACATATATCCATTATAATAATGTCATACAGAGTATTTCCACTGCCCTAAAAATCAGTGCTCTGCCTATTCACCTCTCTCCTCCCCAGCCACCCAGCTCCGGGCAACAACTGATCATTTTATTGTCTCCATAGTTTTGCCTTTTCCGGAATGTCCTATAGGTGAAATCGTACATGCAGCCTTTCAGATTGCTTTCTTTCACTTAGTAATACGTATTTAAAGTCCCTCCATGTCCTTTCATGGCTTATAGCTCATTTCTTTTTAGTGCTGAATAATATTCCAGAGTCTGGATGTACCACAGTTTATTTTTTCATTTACCTACTGAAGAACATCTTGGTTGCTTCCGAGCTTTGGCAGTTATGAAAAAGGTGATGTAAATATTCATGTGCAGGTTTTTGGATGGACATAAGTTTTCAACTCCTTTTGAGTAAATACTAAGGATTATGATTGCTGGATCGTATGGTAAGAGTATGTTTAGTTTTGTAAGAAACATCCAACTTCCGATCTCTGTCTTTCTTAATGTATTTGTAATTGTACAAAAACGTGCGAAACAACTCAGCCAAAAAAGGAACCTGGACTAGAAAATGGACAGAGAATCTGAATAGACATTTTTTCCAAAGAAGATATAAAGATGGCCAAAAGATATATGAAAAGATGCTCAACATCACTAATCATCAAGGAAATGCAAATCAAAACCACAATGAGACATCAATTCACACTTATTAGAATGGCTATTATCAAAAAGACAAGAAATAATGAGTGTTGGCAAGGACGTAGAACAAGGAAATTTTGTGCACTCCTGTTGGGAATGTAAATTGGTGCAGCCACTATGGAAAACCGTATGGAGGTTCCTCAAAAAACTAAAAACAGAACTACCATATGATCCAGCAATTCCGCTTCTGGGTATTTATCCAAAGAAAACAAAAACACTAGTTCTAAAAGATATACGCTCCCCCCCACCATATTCATTGCAGCGTTATTTATGATAGCTAAATGGAACTGTGTCCATCAGTGAATGGAGAGAGGATTGATTTTATATATATATATATATATATATATATATATATATATATATATATATATATCACAATAAATGTCAGACAAAGAAAGACAAATATTGTATGATCTCAGTTATATGTGCAATCTAAAAAACAAAAACAAGCAAGCAAAGAAACAAAAATACCAAGTTCATAGATACAGAAAACATACTGGTGGTTTGTGGAAGGGTGGGAGTAGGGAGTGGGCAAAATGGGTTAAGAGGGTCAAAAGGTACACATTTCTAGTTATAAAATAAATAAATCATGGAGATATAATATACAGCATGGTAACTATATTTAATAATACTGTATTGCATATTTGGAAGTTGCTAGGAGAGTAGATCTTAAAAGTCCTCCTCACAAGAAAAAAAAATGGAAAAAAAATTTGTAACTCTATATGGTGACAGATGTTAACTAGACTTATTGTGGTGATCATTTCACAAGGTACAGAAATTAACAAATTTTTATGTTGTACACCTGAAACTAATGTAATGTTATATGTCAATTATATCTCACTCAAAAAAAATTGGCATAAAAGTATATATTAATAAATTATGAAATTTTATTAAGGGACTTAAACAAGAAAGCACTTTTATTTTCTTGGCTGTGAATTCTGTTATTTGTTTACTTTAAATAATATATGAGTTTTACATATATCTAACAAAATTGCCAGATTATTTTTAATTGAAAAAAATGACTTTAAAGATTTTAAAAAGTACAAAAATTTGTCCCTGTCTCACAAATTAAAAGAATGTCATGGTGGAGATGGAGGATAGACTAGCATCTCTTAGAAACTATTAGTGTCTAATTAGTCCTGAACAGAAATATTTGTGAGGCCCACCCCACTGGCGCCTATGACCTTATGGCAATTGGCATGACTTTGGCAGATTAAAGAAAAAAGATTTCTGGTTGACCAGGAAACTGAAGTTGGTGAAGACATACTGGCAAGCTACACTATTTCACCCTGCGGGTTATTTCTAAAACTCTCTCACCATCAATGTAAAATATTTCTTCTATAAATTCCCACATACAAAGAAATGGGAAAAGGAAGGAAACAGCCTTTTTCAGTCAAGGCAATTTGTTAGCATTGCTCAAGTCTGTGCAAGAATGCAAACTAGCGCTTTTGTGAAATGTCTTCTAATATATTCAAATTAGTTCTTCCAAATCCTCATGTTCTTTCTGAGTTCATTTAGTTGCGCATTGCTCCTGGGAAAAAACCAGGAGGAGGGTTTGTGAACCGCATACATCTGTAATCCAAATGATAGCAATTCAGTGTGAAATGTTTGACAAATATTGGCAGGCTGATTACTTACCAAAAGCGATTACTGCTTTTGGATCAAAAGGAGACAATCTATTAATTAAATTGGAAGACAAAGGCTTCATTACCCTGCTATTATTAAAATGTGAGTAACCACCTGTTTTCTTGCATTTTAATCAAATCTAAGGTTCTCATTAAGAACAACAAAAGCATTGTAATCAAACTGCAACAAAATGGGAATTGGCTAGCTCTATATGTGCCCTATTAATTATAAAATATTTGATATGATAGTAGTGTGAAAGCTTACTTTGTGATGGCTGTTTACATACTTACATGCAAGAATTATTAGCTAAAAAATATTATTTAAGGGCTTCCCTGGTGGCGCAGCGGTTGAGAGTCCGCCTGCCGATGCAGGGGCCATGGGTTCATGCCCCGGTCCGGGAAGATCCCACATGCTGTGGAGCGGCTGGGCCCGTGAGCCATGGCCGCTGAGCCTGCGCGTCCAGAGCCTGTGCTCCGCAACGGGAGAGGCCACAACAGTGAGAGGCCCGCGTACCACAAAAAAAAAATAAATAAATAAATATAATTTCCAAAAGCCGTCATCTGTCCTTACTTTTAATCCATTTTGACTAAATAGTATAATGAAAATTTATTCCACACCTAGGACAGTCCTGTAAAAACTTGACAGGAATAAACTTATTTAATCCTCAGAACAGCTGTGTGAAGAGCAATATTATTACCCTCACTTTTGCTGATGATGAAATTTAGGCGAATGGTAATTAAGTAACTTGTCCCAGGTCACACAGAAGTAATTATCAGAGAAGGGGTTACAAACCCTGCCAGTCTGACTCTATGATTTCACTCTTGACTTCAAGCAAACTGTGATATGTGTTCAACAAATATTGAATGAGTTCAATTGCTATTTTGTGAACATGGAATGGGGAATGACAATTGTTAAACTCACTACTGAAGACTCTTTAAACCTCTTTTGTCAACATACTAGTTTGCTTTTTTAAAACTGTATAACTATATTTTATTAGGTTACTGCCTGTACAATGACATCTCAAAGATTTAACAGGGAAAACAGTTGAATACAAGGGTATTTAAGTTTCACAAATGATCGACGATAGTAGAGGGTGGATATTAGGCTAGCTAGTCTTACTCCTTTTTTCCTGAACACTCAGTTCTTAAGAAGACATCGGTCTCCTGTTAGCCAACAGCTAGAATACGATTCAAGGAAAATCGTAGTGAGCACTCTCAGCAGTATTCTAAAGAAATCATATCCTACTAGGAAGGTAACTTGAAAATGCGCTGTCCAGAATTTCCCTCATGCCACATTTAATCTCTAATATCTTCGATGAACCCATCTGGTCCATGAGAGCACTTCATAGTATGGCCCATTCTTCTTGGAATGGTCCTAATTATTTTAAAGTATTTCTTAAATGAAGCCAAACGCCCCTCCCTCTAGTTTCTACCTGTGGTGGAGAAATTCTAAGATGTTCTGCATCTTCCCTTCCTCCTAGTGTTCGTACCCTCATTGTAATGTCCTCCCTCGAGTGTAGGTGAGACCTGTAACCTCTAATGAAAAGAATTCAGAAAACATGATGGGATGTCTCTTCTGTGGTTATGGCATATAGGATTGTAACGTTTGTCTTGCTAGAAGCCTCTCTCCCTTACTGGCTTTGAGGAAGCAGCCTGCCAGGTTGTGGGTAACGTTATGGAGAAGGCCACATGGTAGCCTTTACCAACAGCCCACAGGAAATCAAGGTCCTCAATCCAACATGCTGAAACGAACTGAATTTTGCCAACAAACGTGACCTTGGAAGCAGATCCTTCCCGTATGAGCCTTGAAATGAGACCCCACTCCTGGCCGGCACCTTCAGTGTAATAATAGTTTGTGAGAGACCCTAAAGCAGAGGATCCAGTTAAGCTGTGCACAGATTCCTGATACACAAAAACTGTGAGATAATAAATGTATGTTGTTTTGAGCCACTGAGTTGGTGGTAATATTGTTATGCAGCAATAAATAATGAATGCACTACACATCGTGATTTGAATGTTAATTCCCCTTAGAAGCTTCATGAACAATAATTAAATTATGTTAGTATTGTTAGTTTTACTAACTGCCCTTTATTGACTACCTACTAATGTCCCAGACACTTTCACTTCACTAAGTTATTTACGCAGATTACCTCATTCATCTTTTTAACAACCTTATAAGAAAGGCTTTACTATTTCCAGTTTAAGACTCTCAGGCTCAGAGGATGTAAGCAACTTTCCCAAGGTCACACAGCTAGTGTGTAAGGGAACTGCATTCAAAGCCAAGGTGCACTGCTTTTTTCACTGTGCCACCCTGCTTCCTATTTCTTTTTTGTTAATTTTTATTTATTTATTATTTTATATATTTATTTTGGCTGTGCCAGATCTTCGTTGTGGCATGCGAGATCTTTAGTTGTGGCGTGCGGACTCTTGGTTGCAGCATGCATGGGGGATCTATTTCCCGGACCAGGGATTGAACCCGCGCCCCCTGAATTGGGAGTGTGGAGTCTTACCCACTAGACCACCGGGGAAGTCCCCATGACGTGTTTTTGAGTTATTTTATTTCCCTTTACCTTCCTCTCAGTGTTTTCAAGTTTTTTTAATTTTTATATCCCACTGACAATGTGGTTCTTCACAAACACATAAAATTAAAATATTCTCTGTAAAGTTAATAGAAATAAAAGAACTTTCCCAAATCACAATGAAAATCATTTCCCTTTTAAAAATTGATATCAAGTTGACATTGAGTAAAGAAGGTGAACACGAATAATATGATTAATAGATTTTATAGGATTAATAAGTATATCTAGATATTTTTAACTCTAAAAAGAGACATAACACATATTTTTAAACACAGGAACCAAAAAATGCTCACGTATTAGGTCAAACATAAAAGTCTCAATACAGTCTCCGAAGCAGAAATTATATAGCTTAAATAATCGAATCAAGAGGTAATGAAGTTAGACAGGTAGGAATTAAAGAATAACCAAACATCATTCCTTGAAAGACTGTAACAAGCCACACTTCTAATTAAGCCTTGAAAAGAGAATATGAAATATAGGCATAGATAGATCTTCCTTGATTTATGATGTGGTTACATTCTGATACACCCGTGGTAAGTTGAAACTCCAGTGAGTCAAAATGCATTTAATACACCCCACCAACCAAACATCATAGTTTAGCCTAGCTTACATTAAATAGGCTCAAAACAATTACATTAGCCTATATTCAGCAAAATCGTCTAACACAAAGCCTATTTTATACTAAATTGTTGAATATCTCATAGAATTTATTGAACAATGTACTGAAAGTGAAAAACATAATGGTTGTATGGGCACAGACGGTTGTAAATGTATGGGTTCCTTCACCTTGTGATCACGTGGCTGACTGGGCGATGTGGCTGCCGCTTCCGTCCAGCATCACCAGAGAGTATCATATTGTATATTGCTAGCCTGGGAAAAGAGCAAAATTCCACGTAGAGTTTCTACTGAACACGTATTGCTTTTGCACCTTTGTAAAGTCAAAAAATTGGAAGTTGAACCATTTTAAGTTGGAGACTTTCTTATAATTGCAAATGGTTTAGAAATGTAAAGTTTTAAGAACACTACATTAGGCCCTGCAGAATGAAGCCAAGGTGACATCAGGAGAAACACGTATAAACTTAAGAGCAAACACAGATAATAGAAAAAATTAAAAAATAAATGAAGTAAGCATACAGTTCAAGAAGGTAGGAGAACAACAAAGGAAAATCAAACAGATGGGGGGGGAGGCATTAATAAACGAAAAAGCAAAAATTAATTACACTATGTAAAATGGGCTATCCCAAAAAGAATCTGAGACAACAGCTGCACATTGACAAAGAAAAAATACCAAATATCTCCAGCCAGCTACTGAATTTGCTGGTGCCATTGGTCACATTTCCGTGAGATTTCAGGATATTGCTGACCTATTTCTTCTACACAAAAGCAAGTATGGTGACCCCTCAGCTGGTATTTCTTGTCATATTTTAATATCAACATATGAGGAAAGCTTAGAAAACAAGTGTCCCCTGTGTTAATTACTTTTAAACCCTGAGGATTTCAGTTGCTAAAGCCCTTTCTTCATTATCAGCCATGAAAATGAGTGTTCAGAAAGAATTTTGAAAACCAATTATTCTTAAGTTTGGTCATTGTAAATTGGAAAAAGAATTTTTAAAAATCGTTGATCCAAAGGTGTTTCCACAAAATACACTGGTGATATTAAATTCTTTCGTGGGTCTATTTCCTTTCTCAAAACATCTTTCTTTGAGCCTTTTTTCCTAAGGAGACATTTCACTTTAATATGGAAGTCATATTGTGTCTCGTCTAGAATATTTGCAGACGATTGTCTTCATGTATCAGGAAGCACATATTTAAATAGTTTCCAGCATTTCAGCTTTCCTTGTGAAGCGTAAGTATTCATCCTACTAGTTGAGGTTTATATTACCCTGTAGCAAAGCAATTTATCACAACCCTACATCAGCAACTTCTTTGATTATTAAGATTCTCTTGCAGAGGTACACTTAGGAGCATACGAAGCTGCTATTTAATGAATTTACTTTATTATTCGACCTGTAGTGCAGGGAAACTGTATATTAAGACATATGATTTGAAAGCAGTGATAGAAGATGCAGAACCAGATTAATTATGTTAGTACCAGGGAATACCTTACCAGAATTTAACACAGTACATATGACATGCAAACAACCCCTAAGGAGCACTAGCGTGAATCATTTTTTCTCCTTTAGAAATGATTTTTATTTCCCAAATTCAGGCTGCTCTAAAATGGTAATTTTGTGAAGCTCCAGACCCATCGGTTCAACCTTGAATAGTAATTATAATTAAGGGGATGTGTAATTGACTCGTTACTAACGACCACTCTCTTCCAAGTTGTTCAAATGTATTCCAGCGAATATTTATTAAGCATTCTTCTGTCGATCTAACGCTGTGCTGGTTTCCTTCAGAGATGTCAAAGAAGTTCGTACAGTACTACTGGCTTCAAGGAGTTTGCAGTCTAGTTGGATAGGGAAGATTTGACTATGTAAACTAAAAGACAACCACATAAGGCAGAAAGTAATTAAATAGCAAAATGTAATGGGAAGTTAAGAAAAGAATGATAAGAGAATGCAAAGTATCCATTGTCCACAGGGGCCTTGGCAAGTAACCTAAACAATAAAGCAGATGCAGTCCTTGGACATGGAGGGTAGGGCAGGAGGGGGGATGCAGATAGGAGCTGGGAAAAGGGGAACTGCTGTAAACTCAAGACCACGATATCCATCTGAATCAAGTGTCTACAAGCAATTCTGCTTCACTCAAATTATTGCCTTTTGAGAAAGAGGATCAGTTTTTCCAAGACTGTGATCTTTCAAGACCCACAGGATATCCTGATTTTTATGTGAAAGTTCTCAATTTTAATATTCAGCTAAAGCTTTTTTTCCCTTAATTCTAGCCAGTCAACAAACAGTGAGTCTATAGACAATGAAGAACAAACAATTTCTGATTTATATGATAGCCATAGGTAGAGAGAATGCATGCTCCTTGAGGTTGGTATTTAGCAAGCTTATCTGAAGGCCCCAACCATGCTCATTATCAAGAACTGTTTATCCCAAGGAGGGTGAGGATCTATAGACATTTGTGTAAAAGGGATGTAAGTGTGTGTAGGGTTAGTTATTGGCCTAATAGGGCTTTACCTCTTTTTTCACTATCCTTTGCACCCATGGTGCCTCTACAACTAAGATGTTGGTACAAATGATTGTATATTTCCATATGAACAAAAATACCTTATAAGAGTGGGTGGTCATCAACTTTTGCTGCATACTAGAATCACCTGGGAATTTTTAAACAGTTCTAATGACTAGGATATACCCTTTACCAATTATATCAGAAACCCTGGGGTGAGGCCCAGCCATCAATATTAAAAGCTTTCCAGATGATTCCAATTACAATCATGTGGAAGAACAGGTGATTTAATACCAGCGGTACTTAACTTTGCTGCACATCAGAGTCACCTGGAGAGCTTTTAAAACCTCACATGCTCAGGTCATACCCTGTATCAGTATATTGTGCTACATAACAACCCATCCTGTAACTTAGGGTCTTAAAATAAAAACATATTTGTTTGCAATTTGAGCTGGGCCCAGCCACCTGGTTCTTCTATTCTGCTCACCTATGGTCATTTGTGTAGTCATCTGGCTGAATGACTGAATGTGGCCTCACTAACATGCCTGGTGTTTGGCACATCATCAGGCAAGGGTACCTCATTTCCCCTTTGTGTGGCCTCTCTAATAGCTTCATTTGGGTTTATTCACAATATGATCTCAGGTTGCCAAAAATAGCCGAAAAGAGCAAGCCCTAATGTGCAAGTCTTTCTAAGTCACTCTTTGTATCATACTCCTATTAATCTACTGGACAAAACATGCCACATCATGAAGCCTGGATTTTAAGGGGGAAGAAATAAACTCCACCTCTTGATAGGTGGAGTGGCAAATAGTCCTTCACAGGGGCATGGGAGATTATTCAAGTCTTTGAGAACAATCTACAATACGTCTCATTCCAACTGAATCAGAATTTCTGGAGGTAGAACACAGGCAATGATATTTAAAGAAACACTTTAGGTAACTCCAATGTGCCACCGAGTTGAGGACCAGTGATTTTGACTTGTTCAACTACAGATTTGTGACCCCCATCCCCAGAGATATTGATTTAATACCTCTGTAGTAGGGGGGCCGACACTTTGCAATTTTAACACGCTCCCTGGTGATGCCAATGCTACAAGTCCTCCCTCTACATTTAGAGTACATTAATTTAAGCCATAGTGCAAAATTATATTATTAAAAAGCTTTCTACTCATTTTTTCAGATCTCTCTTCCTAGTTTGTCAGTTCAACTACAAATGGGACTGTTGAACTTCCCATACCATACACTGGGACCAATCTTGCCCAGTGGTGTGGGGAAGGTTAAGAAATCCAAGTCAGTAGCTCAAAGTCGAGCATCATGGAATCCTCGATCCAATTTCTACTGGAAGCTCTTGCCTTGCTGCTTATAACTCACTGCACAAACCCCTCCCCTTTATATTACCACTTGGGATCCTACCTTGAGGTTGTATTATTCTTGGTACAGCTGATCCTTACCTCTGTTCCCAGTCTAGGAACTGGGATCTCACATTGTTCCCCAAGTTCATTCAAAGAACTAAGCCTTCCGTTCACTCTTGGAATTCTCCCTGCTGTCTACCCGCCAACTTGATATTGTATTTGCCTTCTGGATTTCTTCCCTGCATGCTGATGGTCTCTCACTGTGCTGGCTATTTTCCATTTGCATCCTGAGAATCATATTTTCTCCTCCTCTGCTCTGTGCCTGTCTGGGGAGGGTGACTGTTTATGCACTGCCTCCCCTGGGCTTCCTTGCTGGCTGGCTTCCTGTACCTCCACGGTTCTCAGAGAAGGGTCCCTATACCAGCCACATCACCATCATGTGAGAAGCAGTGCCACAGGGTTTGACTGGTGGCAGGCACTGGCAGGAGACCAACATACATACAGAGAGCGTAGTAGGTTTCTTTTTTCTGTGCTTGCTTGTTTGTTAGGGCTTCATTTTCTTCCAGAGGCTGCTTGCCTCCATAATTACAGTTCTTATCTTCTGTTGCTGCACAGTTATATCTCACTCTTATCTTATTCCTCCTCCCCTCACCTCGAGCTCAAGTGTGCTAATGGTGTCCTACCATTGCTAGGCTCCAGGCCTGAACATCCACTGTGGTCTCCTTTAACCTGTCTACACATCTGTAAATAGTTCCTTCCTCACCTTATCTGATTGGACTCTGCTTCCTACTGGAACCTTCAGATAATGCTGCCAATAGATTTCTGTTTCCTAGTCTTCCTCGCCCTGACCTATCCCAGACCATGATGGGTCATGGAGTTGGAATAAACGTCATTTACTTAAATGTCTGGTTTCTTACAGAGGCAATATCAAGAGCAGAAAGGCATTTCAGGTCATGACACCAGGAATTCAGGGCTCTTCTTAGAGTTCTTGAAATCTCAGTGTACAGGCCACTTCTCACTTAGTGCATACACACAAAATTATCTATGTGTATGCATAATGCATGAGCAGTGTACAGGAGTGCATGCCAAAAAAAAAAGGGCGGGTGGGGGGAGGAAAAAAAAAGCTCTTTTGGCAAAATGAGAAATGAAACCCTGAAAACCTCCTGGCAGCTACTTCAGATGTCAGAATACATTTGTCAGAGAAACAATAGAATCTAGTTTGAAGAGCTCTTCTGTTTGGGGGGGAGAAAAGTGAGATTTAGCAAGAATATGAACTAGTTCATAAAGCCAACTGGATGTTAATGCAGACGGTTTTCTTCCAAGTTCAGTGATCTTGCCTGTTCAGCAATGTTGTGCTTGGTTTGTTTGTTTCTTTATGTTTTAGTCCATCCAGGCAGCTATAATGAAATACCACAGATTGGATAGTTTATAAGCAACAGAAATTTTTGTCTTGCAGTCCTGGAGGCTGGAAATAGTAGATCAGGGTGCCAGCATGCCAGGTAAGGACCCTCTTCCAGGTCTCAGACTTCTCATAGTAGCCTAATGTGATGGAAGGAGTGAGGGAGCTTTCTGGGGCCTCTTTTAAAGGGCACTAATTCCATTCATGAAGGCTTCACCTTCAAGACCTAACCACCTTCCAAAGACCCCACCTAGTAATATCATCACCTTGGGCATTATGTTTTCAACATATGAATTTTAGGGAAATACAAACATTGCATCTATAGCAGTTTCTTTTTTTTTTTTAATCTTTTCTGTATGTAAGCCTTCGGAAATGGTCAGAGGTAATAATAATAATAAAAATAAACACAGCAGGGTATTTCTCCCAAAGCAGGTCATCAGTGGCAAAAAATACACTTGGCACTACAAGTAGAGAATAGTCTTAAGCATATCCAAATTAATCATTAGCATGATTCTAGTTTAGGATCTAAGTGAAGAAGAGCTGTAGGTACAGAAACATGGTCTTGTAAAGTTTCTACAATTAAGCAGGCAAGACTTTTTTTACCCCTATAAGCACCACGAATACTTACAATTATAGAGACCTTTTCTCCTAAGAATATTGGACAAAGTTTTTGCAATTATAGATTGCATTTCATTGATAAGGGATCTGAGAGTAGGGAAGGGAAATTCTAGCAACAAAAATTTAGCAGGAAATAAGGAGCAAAAGAAATTACTATCAGCATATCCAGGACTCACAGCTCTTATAGCCTTGCATATGTTTTTTTCTAAACAATCTATAAGTTTTTGTTTTAATTCACCTGGTTATTTATTTTAGTTTTACTCTGCAAGTGTTCTTTATGACAATTTTTTTAAGTTTGTAATTGTGCTAAAAAAGAAAATTTACCATTATAACCATTTTTTAAGTGTACGGTTCAGTAATGATAAAGATATTCACGCTGTTGTGCAGCCAATCACTAGAACTATTTTATCTTACAAAACTGAAATTCTGTGCCCACTAAACAACTCTTTATTTCCCTCTCCTCTTGGTGTGTTTTTTAAGTGTGCATGTTGGATATCTTTTATTTTAATTCATATTTTATGTTCTTGAGTGTTTAACTTTATCATGTGCTATAAATAACCCACCAGAATTAATGTGGATTTAAAGTAAATATTTCTCTCTACTAAGATACATTTATTTTACAAATATTTTTTTAAATTTGAATTCTGTGAGACATTGTGTCTGCAGCGGTGAGCAAAGCAGATGCATTCCTTCTCATGATAGGGCAACATCTGTGAGGCAGTGTGGATCAAAACATCAAGAATAATGATAATAATTATACTGACTGACATAACTGTATAAATAATAATGAGAATAACAACACCGTACACCCCAGGGTTTGTTTCCTCAAGTGATGTTAAAATTGTGCCTTTTAAATCCACCCCTGAAATTTGTTTTTTCTTTTTTTTTTTTTCTTGCGTTATGCGGGCCTCTCACTGTCGTGGCCTCTCCCATTTGCGGAGCACAGGCTCCGGACGCGCAGGCTCAGTGGCCATGGCTCACGGGCCCAGCCGCTCCGCGGCATGTGGGATCTTCCCGAAACGGGGCACGAACCCGTGTCCCCTGCATCGGCAGGCGGACTCTCAAGCACTGCGCCACCAGGGAAGCCCCACCCCTGAAATTTATAACGGAACATACCAAGGGTAGACTTTGGCCATATATTTTAATAGTAGTCTCACCTGTTCTAGAGACCTGGCCCCACCTAACTCCCTGATCCACACAATCAATGGCTTCCTTTGGCAGCTCTGCTTTGTAGAGCTATAGAATTTAAATTCTGTCTTAGGCCAGGAGGAGTTGAATTGCAGGCAGGCATCATCTCTGCACAGGCATCTAATGGAGCCCAAGGATGTCAACACAATCCTGAGATGACTTACCCCTCTAGTGCCCCTCATATCACCATAGATAATTATTACGTTGCTTTTTCAGACCACATGTCATCTACCTATTGAAAAAAGAAAAAGACAAAACAATCAACAACAAAACCTGTCCTTTGAGATGCTTAAGAGCATAGGTACTGCAGAGAGACCTCCAGTTTCCCATTCTGGCTTTCACACTTACTAAGTGTGTGACCTTGGGCAAATTATTTAACCCCAGTTTACCAACCTAGGCTTAAGCTAGTTGACATATGTGAAGATCTTAGAATAATTCTTGGTGCACTGTAAGTACCTGGTAGTCTTATAAGCATGGCTTTAGTATTTGCTACTAGAAGCTCAGCGATTTGGTGAACTAAACAGCAGTTTGTAGCCAGCGCCTAGATATAAATCACCATGTTCCCTAATTCTCATTCATGCCCACCTACACTCCATTCTGATGTCCAAGTTTACACAGCTTTTCATACCACCTAGACAAAATTGCACTGAGTAGAAAGAAAAAGCTCTTAGCCAGTAATAATATTCATGAGACTAAAGAGTTTGAAACAGAGAAGACCAGATGCTATCTTAAAGCCAGACTACTGTCATAGGAAGGGCTTTGGAGGAACAACCTGGTAACCAAGCTCACAAACAATGTCTTCATATCTATTTTCTTCTAGTTACCCCAGGCACTGAGCAAGAAGGTTCTTGAGCTTTGCCACTCGAATTACTCTCTGTAACTATGTCCACTGCATGAACACTGTTACCAGACAGTTTCTTCTGGGTCCAGGCATATCATTCATGATTCTCATCTGCAAGGGATAATATCCCAGATTTCTTCCAGTTGACGTTCCTTTAATTTTAGTAATTCTTTGTATAGCAAAAGGCTGTCACAACACCTGTGACTTCCATATGTATATAGTAACATGATTTCTGTCTTTAGATCTGAATTTAAAACTCATCCTCCAGAAAACCTATGCTAACTCCCCACCTTGGTTAGGTATGGTTATTATATGTTCCTGTAGCCAGCACCCTATACCTCTTCATGGT
The DNA here is from genome assembly GCF_000442215.2 of Lipotes vexillifer. Lineage (NCBI taxonomy): Eukaryota > Metazoa > Chordata > Mammalia > Artiodactyla > Lipotidae > Lipotes > Lipotes vexillifer. The sequence continues at coordinate 199,814 of NW_006796749.1, read as the reverse complement.
CACACTGAACACATTTGCATTATTCATTCCACTTACCTCTTCTCATTAGACTCTAAGCTTCATGAAGGTATCAAGTTTGCTGGTTTTACTGATCTTTCTTGTGCCCAGGAGAACTCTAACTTTGGTCATATTTGCCAGTATCTAAAGCCTACTTTGATTCCCATGAAATGTCAGTATTTTCAAGTTTCTTTCCATTATTTTCTTCTTTGATTTTTATTACTACCTAATGTTTATAACCCTTATTTCTAGATTTGTTATGTTAGACAGTCCAGATTGTGGTTAATTTTATGATGCAATATGAACTGAATTCAGGCAACTCTTATAGAATGTTACCTGAAAAAGCTCCAATGGTTTTGCTGTTACATTGTAGTCTAACTTGTTACTTTCCAATGTGGGAATCTTGCTTTGTCAGGATCCAAACAGAAAGAACATAAATCCTAATAAAATGTATTCACGGGACTCATTAGTCCAGCTCCCTTGCCTCACTTAAATATATAGTACCTGTTAATTCCTACTAGGTTCTTTCAAGCTTTAAAAGTACCCATGAACTCTTAACATTGGTTATGTACCACCTCCAAAATTCTTCAAGGTTTATGCCCTAGAACATTTTTACAAGGTAATAATTTCTACAGATGTGAATTTTATTTTATTTTATTTTGCTTATTTATTTATTTATTTAAACATTTTTATTGGAGTATAATTGCTTTACAATGGTGTGTTAGTTTCTGCTTTATAACAAAGTGAATCAGTTATACATATACATATGTCCCCATATCTCTTCCCTCTTGCATCTCCCTCCCTCCCACCCTCCCTATCACCCCCCTCTAGGTGGTCACAAAGCACTGAGCTGATGTCCCTATGCTATACAGCTGCTTCCCACTAGCTATCTATTTTACGTTTGGTAGTGTATATATGTCCATGCCACTCTCTCACTTTGTCCCAGCTTACCCTTAGACATGAATTTAAAAACATTTTATCCTCCTCTTTTATGTGCTTTCCAGAAACTTAGATATAGAATTATTATTATTGTTATCCTTGGAGAGCTAACCATGACATTATATTTTATGTAACTGTTCTTTCGTTTATTAAAAACAAAATCAACAATAATAGCAATTAGCATTTACCAAGCACTGACTAAGTGTCTAGGATGTATCTGAGCTTTATATTTTTATGTGTAAATTTCATAATAATTCTGTAAAGTATATATTATTATTCCTATTTATACATGAAGAAATTGAACAGCATATGAGCAGATTTATTCAATATGAATTAGTTGGTAAATGAATAAGAATTCATAACCAATTCTTTCTGGATCCCCAGTTCATGTACTTTCAGTAAGTGCTACCTCAAATGTATAAAAATTATTTAAAGTTAAAAAGCAAACTTTGCCTGAATGCTTTGTAAAAATTCACTGACCAGAGAAACAGTGACTTGCTTAGTGAGGACAGAAGTGGGACCGAGTATCCAGATGTGACTCCAATGGTGTCTTTTCACAGAATGGAACATAGAGACAGAGTTTTTATGCTGTTTTTATGTAGTGCCTGATACGGTCCTATAACTTGACATTTCTTTCTATATCTATTCCGAACTTAGAAGGTTAAGAACATAGGCAACTATAGTTAGGATAAGAGAACAGGTTTCCCCTTCCTCCCAAAATTGACATGTTAAAATTAATAACAGGTAAAGAAAATCAAAACTCTTGTAATGATATAAGGCAACGACAAAGTTTAAGTTCGGCACTTTGCTGAATGCAAAAAGAAAAACCAGAATTAGGTTAAGAAATCTAATTCTAAAATATTTTGAATTTGAACAAAATCTAAAATATTTTGTTATATAGTTGACATTAGAAGTCATAACAGTTAGGAACCTGTTCAGCTGCAAGATGCAGGAAAAACAGCCAGAAATAGCTTGAAGCAGTTGTTCTAAAGTAAGGCTGACATTGGAATTACCCAGACATTATTTAAAATGACTGATTCCTGGGCCCCAGCCCTTTCTGTTTCTGATGAAATTGGTCTCTTTCAGGGCCATTGCACAGGTATGTTTAAAAAGCTCCCTTAGGGGCTTACCTGGTGACGCAGTGGTTGAGAGTCCGCCTGCCGATGCAGGGGCCACGGGCTCGTGCCCCGGTCCGGGAAGATCCCACATGCCGCGGAGCAGCTGGGCCCGTGAGCCATGGCCGCTGAGCCTGCGCGTCCGGAGCCTGTGCTCCGCGGCGGGAGAGGCCACAGCAGTAAGAGGCCCGCGTAACGCGAAAAAAAAAAAAAAAGCTCCGTTAGGCATTCTAATGTCTGCTCGTGTATTATTCTCTATCGTTACATAACAAGTTACTTCAAAACTTAGCAACTAAAAACAACAAACTTTTATTAGCTCACAGGTCAGACATCTAGGTGCAGCTGAGCTGGGTTCCTCTGGCATAGGTTCTCTCCTAAGACTAATCAGGGTGGGGACTTCCTTTGTGGTCCAGTGGGTAAGACTCTGCACTTCCAATGCAGGGACCCCATGTTCGATCCCTGCTCAGGGAACTAGATCCCACATGCATGCCACAACTAAGAGTCCGCATGCCGCAACTAAAAGATCCCAAGTGCCTCAATGAAGGCCCAGCACAGCCAAAATAAATAAATTAATTAAATAAATATTTTTTTAAGAAAAAGACTAATCAGGGTGTCAGCTGAGACTGCAGTCATCTCGAGGCTCAAATGGGGGAAAATCTGGTTTTGAGCCCACTCATGTGCTTGTTGTAGCCTCACTCCCTGTGGGCTGTTGGCCAGAGACACCGGTGCTTTTCCCAAAGAGCACCTCACAATATGACAGCTGGTTTCCCAAGAGAGCAAGAGAGAAAGCCAAATGGAGCTTACTGTCGAGTGTAAACTAATCTTGGAAGTGATATCCCATCACTTTTGACATTTTTTTTCTTTTTCTTTTGGTGTATTCTGTTTTTGAGAAGCAAGTACCTAGGTCTCACCGACCCTCCCGAGGAGGAGATGACACAAGGATCTGAATACCAGGAAGTGAGATCATTGAGGGACTTCTTAGAAGTAGCCTACCACAACCAGGAATGAGAATTGGCTTAAAGAAAGAGACATTTATCCTTCTCACGTAACAAGAAGCCAGAGAGGGGTTCAGTAGCGGAATATTTTCAGGCCTTCCAAGAAAGGAGCAGAACGGCAGTTACCTGCTGGCACTTGGTAGGAAAGAGAACAAAGGAAAAGGGCATCTCTGCCAGACATGCCTTTCCCTTTTGTTAGGAAAGCAAATATTTTCTCTTAAGTCCCCTCTGTTTATGTCTCTTGGGCCATAACTGGGTCACTTAGACTCTTGTAACTGGAAGTGGAGGCAGGTGGTGGGTATTCATCTCCAGCTTCAGTGCAGGAGCCGCAAGGGAGCCTGGGGTTGACTATAGCTTTGGGGTACATGTTATTCGTGTGTGCACACGGTGCATGCATTTCTTTGTATCTTACTCTTTACTGTATCTTAATTGAAGTTTATAAATAAATTTTGAATTCATACTAGTACAATAAATTTAATAGAAAAACTCCTCTGGAGATCGTATTTCCCATAACGTCAAACTTGTTACAACGTACTCATGAACTGGAAAGTAGCAAACAGCTTTGAGCAGCTGAGAGAATTGTATTCAAGTTCATGGAGCTAAATTTATAGAAAATCCCTCAGGTCTTCATTTTCAGTTTTATTTATTCCTTTGTAATTCACAAGTGTAACATGATTAATGAATAATTCATTCGACAGCTTGAAAAATACGTTTGCCTCAGTTATTCCCCCACAGGGTAATCTCAACATTTTAGCATTTCATAAAGGAGCCTTCATAATCTGGCCACGGCTTTCCTCTATGGCCTTGCTCCCCACTTCTACACGCTCTTCTGTCCAGCAGCTCACATCCTCTTCTCTACCTCTCTGCTCTCTCTGCCTGCAGTGTCCTTCCCAACTCATCTTTCAAGGTCTACACCACATTATACAATCTCAGATTTCCCTGGCCTCCAGGGACCAGGGAAATAATGCAAATGAGGGGAATGTGCTGGTAGTTACCTATTAAACACATAGAAATGACACTTGCAACAAGAGATATGCTTGATTCCATTTTTCTTAATATTTTTTCCATTCTTGATCATTTCTTTGTCTTCTTGTTTTGATAAAAACAGAATGATCAGCTAAAGCTCATCACTGCCATGAGGAGATGGCTACAGTACTAGCACATCTTCTGTTTCCTTAAAAGACTCTTTTTCTAGAGTAATAAGGGATCCAGATTTTAATATAAAGTGTCCCATTTTAAAATCATAGTGTATATATGTATATACTCGTTTGCTTATTTTGATGAGGGTAGGGAATATTCTATGTGCCACATTAAATACAACCTCAGTCTGGAGTCAGCCTGCTGACTGCCAGTTTGCGAGCCTAGATCAAAATAATTTCCACCATAGAGTCTTTCCTAAATGCCCAAGCATTCTTAAGTATTCTCCAGGAGCAGCAGACTGACCTTGAAAATAACACTTTGCATACTACTCTACACCTGTGACCTATATGTAAGCCCTCATCTGGATGGGGATATTTGAGAGCCAAATCTATACATTTTGATTATAGTCCCAGCATAGCACATGGAGTTCATCTCAGAGTTGATGCCCTGTAAATACTTGTTGCATTAATACAACTGGAATGAAGAAACGAATCTTTAAAAAAAGTAGCTGATATGGAGAGGACACTGTCTAATTAGAGAATAAATAAGCTTTGCTTTAGCAACAAAATGTTTGAAAGAGAAATTTCCTGGTTGGACTGCTTGGACAGAAGCACTGGACAGTGGCCCAAGATTCATTCGTTTCACAAGTATGGACTGGAAGCCCATGAGGCGACAGGCATTCTTCTAGACACTGGGAACTCAGCAAACAACAAAACCCAAAAAGGAATCTCAGTGAGAAGGGACAGATAAGAAATAAAAGCAACAAATAAAGCAAGTCATCTTTTCTATGCTTATTTCTGTGCATGGTTTGGAGAAAAAAAATAAAAGTGGGTTGGAGAGAGATGTTAGGGAGAACTTGAGGAAAGGGGTCATTGCAAGTTTCAATAGGATGGTCATGTTAGGTCTCTGTGAGAAAGGCACATTTGAGTAAAAAGCTGAAAGAGATGAGGGAGCCAGCCAAGTGGATATGCGGGGAAGAGTGCTCCAGCAGATGGAATAGCAGGTCCTAATCCTGAGGCAAGAGTATGCCTGCTCAAAGAACAGCAAGGTGGCTGGCGTGGCTGGAGAGAAGAGAATGGGGGTGGGGGAGCACATGAAATTAAAGGCTTAACAGCAGGATAAGAAAAAGAGCCTGTCAAGATGTCTTAGGGCATTGAAAGCCATTTTGTGACAAATGTATCCTCTACTCCAAGTTAGATAGAAGCCATTGGAAGAGCAAAAGAGCTGTCTATGACTTGAACCAGAGTTGGGGGTCATGGAAGTGAAGAGGTTGATAGAGAACTTTGTTTCCAACCTCATTAGCTTTCTAAGATCAGACCATGCTCTGCAGAGCAATTGGGTCACAATCTAACCTGTCAGCTCAGTCCAAGTATATCTTCTCTGCCATCTTTCTAATTTCAGTACAGCCAAAATGGGAATGTAATTGCCTCATCACTTGTTTGAACTACAGACCATGAAGAGTACTGGGGATTTTCTGATTTTCTCTTATAATCTATTCTCCACGTTGAAGCCAGGGCAATTCTTTTATAATGCAAATCTGATTATGCCTTCCCTATTTGAAACAGTTTAATATTTTCCCATTCCATACCGAATAAAACAAAACTCCATGTTGTGGCCCAGAGGACTCTTTTTAAAACTGGATTCTCATTGCGATGCTAAAACTTCTCAGTCTGTACTCCAACAAAGCTGCCCTTTCAGTTCCTTTCATCAAGCTCCCCTCACACCAGGGGCTTTTACCCATCCTGTTTCTTCTGCCTGGGCTGCTGCTTCACCCTGTTAATTTACTCCCTCGTTTCACATTATCACAGTGCTGTGTTACTCCCTCTGGGACAATTTCACCAAGATTCTTGACCGTGGTGTGTATTCTCCTCTTATGGACTCTGGTACACACGTACCTCTCCCTCACTGCCTACGTCATAGTTGTCATTTGTGTGATGTTTTGATTAACGTCGCCTCTTTCCACCCCCCTCCCCACTAGACCATAAGCTCCTTGCAGGTAGAGACTGTGTCTGCTTTTCTTCACTATTTATTCATAACATTTAGCACCATGTCTAGTATATATATTATATGTATATATGAATGAGTGAATGGATGAATGCATAACCTGATTGATTTAAAACATAAGCATTACTCATCTTGCTATTTCTCACCATTCAGTGCAATTTGTATTCTTAGAGGCATGAATAAAGAACAATTGCAAGTGTTGATCGTTGTAAATGTGCTGCTGTAAAGCTGGGCTACAAAGACAGCCATTTTGTCCTGTCTGGGGATAAATAGGCATACTCTGAGTAATGGCAATTAGAGCCAGAATTCAGCTAGTGAATCACAGTGACCACCACTTGAATAAACCCACGGATTGAAGTCCTGTCTGTTCCTCCTTTGGAAGCCTGGGGCCTAATGCTTTTGTTTGCCTGTGCTTTCTCCCTGGCACAGTCTGTGAGCCCAGAATCAAAAGATTATTATCTTTAACCAGCATCTCATACTCTTTGATTTTCGTCAAGCTTTTCACATTGTTGTGTCAAGAAAGCTGAAAATACATAAGCTGAAAATCTTATATCTAAGATTGATTCAATAACATTTTGCAATTAGTTGCCTTTTAAAAAAATTACATACCAGAGCTTAAAGAAAAATAAAGTCTTGTAACAATTTCATAATGCATTCATTCTTTCTCTTCCAAAACAAACTGATGCCTTTATACATATTTTGACCAAAATGATTTTACACACAGTAAGATAAAATATGTCCTCTATCAGAAGACCTAAAACAAGATTCCACCATAAATCTTAAAACTTTAAAAATTCTGTCAATATTTGATTACCCAGTTGAAGAAAGATGTCTTATTTTTAGGCATTCCTCATAAATGCTACCTCGTAATTTTCCTATAAACAGACTGGTGTATTTTTCTATCAAGCAAAGTAAATATATAGTTTCATAGGATGTTCGGTCATTATTGAAACCAGACTAATAAATTGTAAAGTTGATGCTGACAAACCTTACAAGAATAAACATAAGAACAAAGGGAGAAGAAAGTAATGTGCTTCTGTTGGAAGGAAAGATACTGGCGAATACTGATTAGGAAAGTGGTCTGGGAGTTGTTGCAGAAAACCTCTAAAGCATGCAGCTTAATGTGCAACTGCAGTGAAAGGGCACAGAGAATGCTAGATCATATGGCTGAGGAAAGACAATACAAATCAGATTTGGCATCATTAATCTAAGCTCGAGTGTTAATGTCACCTAAACAATTGTTCTCTACTTTGCTCCCGGTCAGGAGAGGCCAAAAAGGAATGCATTTGATGCTGAAATGGCTTAGTAACAAGGCAGCTATAGGAATTTAATGGTCTGAGGTTGGCAAGTAGGAAAAGAAGATTCACAGCCTGCTGGTAAATGTAGACTAAGATGGGTGTCACTGCCCTTTCTTTTCAGATGGGCCACTGGGAGTTAAATAAATAAGAGATATCGTTGAGTTCGTATTAAACTGAACCCCAGGCCACTTGGGCCAGACTTGATGGAGACTGCTTCATTCCAGAACACCCTCAGATTTCTACCCTGTCAGTTTAGCCCATCTTTCCCCAGAGGATACTTTGCTGCCTCCCTCGACAAGCATTTCTATTGGCTGGTTGTTCGTTTCTTTAATCTACCTCTTGAGTTACTGGTTTGCTATGAGACCTAAACAAGATAATAAATATGAAATAATTAACACAATTCCTCATCCATATTGAGTGCTCTAGTATGTTTTATATAGAAACAACTATCCATTCTTACTTTTGTCTTTGTCTCATTGCAGTCCATTTTACTCTGGCCATTCTTTCAGTGTATTGTATTGCAGAAGCATAGATTTCTGAGCTGAGAAAAAGCATCTACTGATAACCTTATCTGCAGATGTGGAAATTGAATCTCAAGGGAAACCATAATGAGCCCAAGATCACACAGTTAGTGTTTATACAAAGACTTTTCTCCCAATTTGCCCAGTGCCCAGATTGAATCCTTAGTTCAGGTTTTGTATGTGGGCAGTAAAGACACCAGGTTCCTCCTATTCTGTCTTTGAAGTGTCACACCACCAACCCCCTGCCAACCCCATCTGGCCACCATATCACAGTCATGCTTGTATCATTGTGATATCTTCCTAGCTTATTTCCCAGCTCGTCTCTCTCCTCTAATCCATCCTACTCACTACTGAAGGCCACATTTCTGGAGCCATGCCATTTCTGCTGTTGCTCAAATCCTTGCTAGGTTCCCACATCTAAATACATATAAATCCAAACTCCTTTGCCTCTCTTTGAATACTCATCATTGACTGCCTCTCTTCCGGCTACCATTCTTCTCCAACACATTCCTGAAGTCCGGATAGCCCACTGTTCTCAATGTATGATAAACAAGCTACAATTATGCCCATCTATTTGCATTTGCTTAAGTGTTCCGGCCACTGGATTATATTATATATTATATTAATATATTTCTTTCTAATCTAAATTCTGTTCATCCTCAATGCAGGTAATTTGGAATTGAAAAACTGAGTGAAAATGCCAGAAAACTCCAGGAAGTTTGCATGGAAAATTCCATGGAAGTATGCATCCATATATACAACTGTGTATATACTTGTATACAAGCATTCGAGCATATGTGTGCTTTCTTTGAATTATTCTTGTCCCGGAAGTAATCTCCTTCACCATTTTGTACATAAAAACTTCATGTGAGTGTAGGTTCAAAACAAAAGAAAAATCAAATCCATTCTTATTTCTAAATTTTTCCTACCTGCAGTGTGAGTTCTTTGATATGATAAAAGTTGTATTTATTTAGCTTGACTCATTTTTGATAAATCAGAGTTGGCTGTTACCAATACCTTGATATCCTATCTGTGCTTGCAAATTGATTTTTTAATGAATTGGTACAAAGCTTCTTTGAATCCTTCTGATGTCATTACCCTTTTACCTTTGCAAATCTGAGTTGACAGTGCTACAGGATGCAAAGTAAAACATTCCCTCACTGGACTGGTTGTCTTGTCCATACACAGCCAAAACCATCAATAGGTCACCATAAATCTCCTTTTCTGGGTACTTTTAGCACATAAACTCTTCCTAGAGTCTTCAGGACTATTTTCATGGTTTGCAGATGTTATGCAAAATATCACTATGCAGGGTGCATTTGTAAAGTATGCATTTGATATCTTTGGATCTAACATATATAGACAAATCTAAAATGGTCTTTAAAGTACTAAAAATATTAAAGTCATTATTGACAGAGACAATTTCGCTCCATCTGAAAGCAAATTTTAAAGGTGTAATATTTTTAAGTTTATAAAATCCTCAAGTGTTATAAAGTGTACTCTGGGATGGTGGACTGACATAGCTCATTATTGAGTCTTTTAATCTGAACCAGATTCACTGCATGTGGTACTCTCTTTCCAAGTTCTAACTTGTCAAGTGAGTGACATTGAATTGTTCTCAGCTCCAGGCTTCTAGAGCGAAAGCCCTAACTGATAGCAAATGAACTCTGAGGTGATAAACTATAAGATACCTCTTTGAAAATTCAAAGGGTAGTTCTTAACATATTATCTGACATTAGAGAAGGCGTGCCTCAATCTGAAAGCAGACCTTTTGGTCTTCAAACAGTAGCTATGAAATAAGATATACATCTCATTCCTACCAACTTAGCAAAATGTATTTTTATTTTGAAATATGACAGTACTCTCTGGGGTTGTATTTCACACTGGACTGCAGCAATATCACTAGGCTTTTATTAATGTTCATTAATTTGATTTATAGCTAATGCTGTTCTGGGCTTATATTTTGAATTTAAGGTGAAATACTAAAGAGATTTCTTTTTCTTATAGATATAACTTTGAATGTGTCTGTATGTTTTCTGCAGGAATTCCATATTACAAGTTGAGATTACAAATTACAAATTTTCAGGACATTATTAAAGAATTATTTAAATATATACGATATAAAGAATCCTGGTCGATCAGGGTGTATTTTTTCCTGAATTAAGTTTAATAAGTTCTATCCAAATCTAATTTTATTCAGAAATAGAGCCATCAGTGAGAGAGAGCAGTGTACATTCTGTTGTCCTGGATTGAATCCAAGCTCAATAATTTTGTAGCTATGTTACCTTGGCTGAGTTATGTATTCTCTTTCAGCCTCAGTTTGTTCTTCTGGAAAGTTTGTGAAACCACATTGCTTAATTGTGTGCTGCACATAATAGGTTCTCAATAAATGTGAACTACTGAAATTGTTTATTGTTGTTATTTTTTCTGTTGCACGCAATCTCATTCTCTGTTTATCTTCATTTGCCTTTTGTTTTTTCCTGGATTCTTATAATTCTGTTTCTTTTACTTATTACTCTCCTATGTACCTGTTTAAATCCTCAAACCTAGAGCAAAAATTATATTCTTATTTCTTACGCTTTCTTTATGATGTCTACATAATGATAGTGATTTAGCAAAGCAAAGGAACAGGAGCTTCTTAAAATCCAAATGTGGGACTAAGAAAGGTAAAGAATTACAAATCTTAATATCTCTGGTCTAAGCATGAGGAAGTAAGTGGTCTTTGGGAATGAAATTGTGATTTGTGTCTTCTGCATATTACTAAGCTTGGCTCATTAAATAATTGAAAATAAACCTTCATATTTCCTTTTGTTGTTTGAAAATTTCAGAATAAGTTAACTTAAGCAAGCTATGCTCAGAAGCTTCTTAAATGAACAATGTTCTTAATAATTTCTACATGAATGTTACTTAGAATTTGAATTTGTGTTGAATTTATGGCCGCTCAGGGTAAAAAAAAAAAAGATGACTTGCTGTTAAGTAATTTCCATGTTAACAATGCACATTGTTTTGATTAGTATTCATACACCTTATGAATTGTTAATTCAAAGGTAATTTGACCAGTTAAGGAAGGTCATTAAATAGTAATATTTCTATTCTGTGCCACTTCTCAATAATAATATCTTACCCAACATACATATAATATGCAAAATTTCTTCTTCAAACACCTCTGTTTATAATACTTGGAAATAGTCTATAATAGCCAATATTTAATATAATCTGCAACAATAATAAAGTGTAATAGCCAATACTGTATAAAACCTAATAATTCTCAGAATGTGTCAGCTAAATTTTCTCCAAAATCACGAAGAATTTGAAAGTCACTATTATAAAGTAGTATCATGAAGTAAGTAAATAAATAGCTATTTTTTCCCAATGATTCTCATTTTATTACCCAAATAGTCATCAGAGTAAAATAGCTTCAAAGGTGTTATGAAATATCACCTTGAATTAATTCTTTCACGTAACAAATCAGCATGAAGAGCATTTCAAATTATTTGTGAAGAACTAGTCTGCATTTAGCTTGCAGATCCCAGGATAGATAGTACGTTTCCTAGAACATGGAGGAGCTTTTGTTTTTCACTGCTTTCTTCCACTGATTCCCCTGTTTCCATTTTCTGCTGTTCCTTCTCATTGCTGCTTTATTTCCTCATATTGGCTCTCTCTCTTCTTCTCTCTTCCTATTTCATCTTCTCTTAAGACAGTTGGTGGCATTTGAAGATGGGATTTAACTATTAGCACAATCTTGCCTTTGCATGGCTGCCTTTCCCCCAAGGAACTGGCTTTCCTTTGAAATTGGCTTTAGGTCTGACAGGGCCTCTGCGTTTCATATTACTGCTAGCCCAATAGAGAAAATGAAGCCAAGAAATGTGATCAGGTTATCCTAGGGCAAAAGAAAAGGTTGGTTTGGGGAAATGCTTAATTTCCATGATTCAGCAGGGATTTGCAAGCTTCATTCTCCTGAGGAAATCAGAGTCTGGTTTTCCATTTATCCATCCGGCTTTTCCGAATTACCAGCTCTATTGGTTTTAAAGATAAGGAATTGAAATGGATTCTGAATGTTGAATTTAATTCCTGATGTGAGGTTATCTTAAAACATGGGTCAGAACAGCAAACCCTCACACCTTGTGCCCAACCCCCCCGCCCACCATGGCCAACTACCACCACCAAACATTCTGTTTCTTTCGGAGGTCTTTGGTAGATTCCCTGCAGGAAAATCTTGGAAGAAACTTAAATGCTTCGCGGTAAGGTACTATGTTAGACAAAATACAGGAGTCAGACACTAGGTTAATTGAGGAAGGATTTTCCGAATCTTATATTCTTTTTATTTTTTCTTATTTCAGAGAGGGGATGTTGAACAACAGGCTGTTTCTTTAAGCAGTAAGGAAAAAATAAATCTGGCACCCTCTCGTTACATCGTTAAACATAGGATGAATTACTGTGCATAGACTCTCAAGGGCTATTACTGCACAAATCCTTTGAAAACGATCAATATCACCACCATGCTTTTTTCTGCTGTGTTTTTTAACGTTGTATATCCGTTGAGTGATAGAGTCAAGAGTGAATAATTTAATTTTGTAAAGGAATTAGAAGTGCTATATTGTAACATTGGCCAGCATTCTTATGACTTTGAAATACATATTTGAGTTACTTGTGAAAATTTGAGGCAACATCTCTTTCTTCGTTTGCATGGTACCAATTTAAATTCGTCGTTCTCATGTCCTCGGTGCAAAGAGAAGGAGCTCACCTTTTGAGACTTAGCTTTGTATTACTCAGACTATCAAAGCAAATGCGGGGATGTCACACCAAATGCTGGTGAAGAGGAAGATGCTAATTAAGAACCATCATTCAATGTCATTTCTACATTAGATTAAGAAAAATCCATTAGAACACTCCATCTTATTTTTCTCAAGAGGTCATGATCCAGGCTACTAACCTCATCAGAACAAACAGCCATAATCACTCTTTATCCGCTTCACCACAGTTCAAGCTAAATTTAGGTCTCATTTGCCTGTCACCAACATGCTTTTTAAATGCATTGTAAGCATTTCTTCATTTTCAGGAACTTACGGCACTAGCCCACATACATCTTTGCCCTTATGTGTTTTTGTCAAACTAAGACAGGGCATCGGAAATTTGGGTCCAGAGACTATTTTTTCCTTCTATAGACTGCCCAGAATATACCTGAGGTAAAGAAGGTTCATGAATTGATTCTTTGTACTTGCTAACCTCCTAAGAACACCATGGAAAAAGTGAAATTCTGACTGTGTTTATGCAGATATAATTTTGTTGTTTCAACTAAATCAATTTGGATGATCATATTGAGATTTCTTTTTGTTACTGCATTGATCATAAAATTAGTCTTTTGATAGAGTCAACTCCTATGCCCATGGTCACTGCCTCATGTGTAATTTCCTTCTGAACTCAGAAAATGTATTACTAATTAATGATCCAGACTTAATAGTAATAGAGGTTTGGAAATAATGCTGTTTCTTCACAAATACAGTGAAGTTCAGAGTACAAACCATTAATAGGATAATTCAGAAAGGAAAATTGCTTGAATTTTTGTACTGAAGTTGATTTGATCTGAATTATTTGGATGACTGCCTCAGTTATTCACTTTACTTGGTGTAGATATGATTTAAGTCATGGTAGTAAAATGAGTGGTCATGATTTTTAAAATAAATACACATTGCTATTTAGTTTAGATAATACCACATTTCTAATTTGTTGAGAAATATATATGTGTACACATATATTATCAAGCAAATGTAAATAGTTTATATAATTAGCATCTATAAGTACTTTAATTTGTTCACTCTGTTTAAAAGGGGTGGAACATATTTTGAAAGCCATATATATCTGACATCCTAAGAGGAGAGAAATGATCCAGAGAAAAATATAACACAAACTTGAATTCTGTATAGGTTTTCCTTTCCTTTCTTTTTTTAATAGATGGCAATCCATCATACGTGAGAATATGGTGATCTTCTTGGTTGAAATTGATAATACTCTTCATTTTTCTAATTGATTTGTGCATCATTTTGTGTAGTATGTACATACGCAAGACACACCAGGTAGTAGACACTATGGGTTACAAAGGTGACTAAAATATGAATGATTCTATCCATAATGGAAAATGGGCTGTATGTGAGCACAATGGTAGAGACGAAAGTGACCCTATATCACATGCCATTTGTTGGCAGCTGACAGAGTTGATATGCTTCTGTTTTGTAAAATGGCTTTGACCACATCCATGGAAGTTCATAAGTGAGATGCTCACAGATAGAAAAGCTTCTGTATAAGTCTGCAGAGGTCATATACTATGTGTTTAAAATCACTGGAACCAGAGCAGACAGACTTAGATTCAAGTGTGTACTCTGCCACTTTTACCTGTGTAAACTTCAGGAAGATATTCAACTCTCTAAGATTCATTTTTTTTGTCTGTGAAATGGGGAAAAGAATTACAGATATTAAAGATGAAAGGGAAGATTAATGAGGTGATATATGTCAAGCATTTTGCACAGTACCTAATGTAATAATTATTACAGTAATGATAAGACAAAATGGAGTTCCACTAGTGTAAGTGTAACTGAAGATGTGATGGAAGTTCAGAAGGGAATTTCTGTGGAATAACTTTGGAGGTCAGAAGCATTCTGTTGGAGAGTTTAAAAATACATTCAGTTAAGGTAGATCAAGATAACAGCACAGGTTTTCCAGGAGCAAGGAGTAGAGAAATTAAATGCCGAGTATTAAGAAAACCAGATTAGATTTGGGGGAATAAATGTCAAATTTGAATGAAAGCAGGTATTAGGATAGAAGGCTAGAAACATAATCTTCTATGAATGATAGGTCTAAAAGTATGATCTTTATTTCATAGGGTAGTTGAAAACCTTTGTTGATTTTTGAGCAGATAGTGGGATGGTTTGAAGATGCAGGGAAGTAAATACAGAAGGACAGTTTACTGAAGTTCAGGCTGAAAGAAATGAGGTTATGGACTCGGTGGCAGTAGAAATGGGGATGAAGGGACAGAAATGAAAGATAATTCTGGGATAAACTTAATCAGACTTGACAAATATATGAGGTAACGCAGGGGAAAGGAACAAGGGTCAAGTAATGAATGATTCTTGGTGCCTGTTATAGGCTGAATTGTGTCCCCTCCAAAATTCATATGTTGAAGCTTTAAACCTCAGTATCTCAGAATATGATTATATTTAGAGATAGAGCATTTAAGGAAGTCATTAAATTAATATGAGGCCCTCAGAATGGGCCCTCATCCAATCTGACTAGTGTCCTTATAAGAAGTGGAAAGTCAGACACACAAAGAGAGACCAGGGATGCGCACATAGAGAAGAAAGATCAGGTGTGGAGACAGTGAGAAGACAGCCATCTGCAAGCCAAGGAGAGAGGCCTCAGAAGAAACCAAACTTAACAACACCTTGATATTGGCATCTGGCCTCCAGAACTGTGAGACAACAAATTCCTGTTGTTTAAGCAACTCAATCTGTGATATTTTTTTATGGCAACCCTAGCAAACTAACACAGTGCCATTCACAGAAATAGAGAATATAGAAACAACATTTTTAGATAGATGCAGATAATTAGTATTAACAGGGGCATGTTACCATAACTCAGGCTTTGTAAAATAAGATCATTAATAACTGTTTTCTAATGATCTGATGGTTATATTATAAAGGTTAAAAACATAATACCATCATTTTATTTGGTGGAAAACTTATATCTTATGGGCCTTATTAGAGCAATTAATGCTTGCTGATATAACGAAATTTTTGTCCCTTCTCCAAAATCCTAGTGGCTTCACAGAATCTGTTCCTTGTTGTTCCAGGTTAGGTGTCTCTTCTCTAAAAGTTAATGCAGAGAGCCCAGGTTCTTTCTCTCTTGAAACACAGCTGTTTTCCCCTTTGCTTTCAACCCCAAAGGTGGAAAGAGAGCAAACTTGAAAGATTGTTTTATGACCATCCTTGGAAGGGGCACATATTTCTCCGTCCCATATTCCATTGGCCAGAACTCAGTCACATGATTCCACCCAGCTGCAAGGGATCCTGAGAAAACTAGCTCAACTGCATGCCCAGGAACAAAAGGAGAATAGAGTATTGATTAACACTTGTAGTCTCTGCCTCGTGCCCTACCAAACTTCTATTTTGCAGAGTTATGTATAATGGAAAAGGAGAAAAAGGAGTAGTTAAGTTGTTATAGTATATATGCCTATCTAGATAACTTAGAAGACCATCTGGATTTCGGGATTTACTCTTAACTCTGTAAACATTTGCTGGCAATCCCAAAGGTCCAGGACAGGGGTTGAGAAAATTTCTATAAAGGGCCAGATACAAATATTTTAGGTTTTCAGTGCCATATGGTCTCTGTCGAAATGACTCAACGGTCACTGTAGCACAAAACCGTGCATAGGCAATAGGTAAACAAATGAGCATGAATATGCACCAATAAAACTTTATTTACAAAACAGGTGGCAGGACAGATTTGGCCTACAGGCCTTGGTTTGGCGACCCTTCAGCCAGCATATTGGGTGATCTGTTATTTTGCAAGAATTTCAGTCTCATGCCCGCATAATTTTGCATAGACAGCATAGGGGACTGCCCAGCAGTAACATCAAAATATGGCTTTGCTGTGCTGGAATTTACCTGGTCAGACCACAGGGAGTATCACTCGTAGCAGGATACTTTGTGAAAACTGTCCTTGGAATCAAAGGTAACTACTTGAGCTGGTTATGAAAGAAAAGAGAAAGTGACAAGGGGAAGACAGTGGTGGAACACAGCTAGATGTTACAGTGAATTCCTCTTAACTTTGACTTGTCTTAGAGGAAGGATTGGTTTTTCTTGCCTGTAGAGATAACTTTTCTTTTCTTTTTTTTTTTTTTTTTTGATGTTGGGGGTAGGAGTATATTAATTAATTAATTAAATTTTGCTGTGTTGCGTCTTCGTTTCTGTGCGAGGGCACAGTTGTGCCCTCACAACTAGTTGTGGCAAGCGGGGGCCACCCTTCATCACGGTGCACGGGCCTCTCACTATCGCGGCCTCTCCCGTTGCGGAGCACAAGCTCCAGACGCGCAGGCTCAGTAGTTGTGGCTCGCGGGCCTACTTGCTCCGCGGCATGTGGGATCCTCCCAGACCAGGGCTCGAACCCGTGTCCCCTGCATTAGCAGGCAGATTCTCAACCACTGTGCCACCAGGGAAGCCCAAGATAACTTTTCTTGATTTCACTATTTCTTAAATCCTGAGGAATCTCATATTCACCCTTATTTTTATCAATCATCTCCACTTTATCCTTCTATACTGGTCTATCTCCTTTATATCATACATAAGTGCCTTCTTGAGATATTGTTGTCTCTTCTAATTAGATCTGCTAAATGATGCAATAAAGCATGTATGAATCACACAGATCCAAGTTAGAGTCCCTGATCTTTCACTCTCTAGCCCTGGGGTTCAGCACTTCACCCTCAGTCCCAGTTTCTTCATTCTTAAAGTTGGCATAATCATAGTATCAAACTCAGAGCTTTGTTTCTGTGTAGATTAAATGTTAGTCTATATAGACCACTGAGTTCAGTTTTTGGTACCTAGTAAGCCCTTGTAAACTGTTTATTAATTTTTTTTCAATAACCCGATTTTTAATGAAATAAGATTTCTAGAACCATAAGTCTACCAATGTTTCAGCAAAGTCAACAGTTACTTTATTTATATTTTTTGGCTCCAAAGCCCTTTATTCATTTGATATTGTTAAACACCATTTCCTTGACATATTTTTCTGCTGTAATGTTCATGGCATTGTACTTTTTAGTATTTCTCTTACTTTTTTTATACTTTATTTTCATATGCTTTGATGGCTTTCTTTCTCTGCCTCCTAAAATGTGTTGGTGGATGTGGTTTATTCCTGTACTCCTTCCGCATGCCCCCCCCTCCCCCCACAGCTCACACTCTCGAGAACCCTTACAGAGCAGCAACTCTCAACAGCCCCCAAAACAAAACAAAATCCTTAGGTTCAATGCTTCAAAATCTCTCATTTGCAACTTTATGATTAGCTGATATTTCCATGAGTATCTTATTCATATCAAAGCATGTCCAAAACCGAACTGAATATGTGGTCTGAAACTTGATTCATCTTTCTTACTTGCCACCATTGCTTCAATTTCCCAGTCTTACAACGTTTAAGTCATGTTCTACTCTCCTACTTCTTCTCTCATATTCATTCGGTTCTCAAATCCTGTCCTTCGTGCCAAATATCCTATCTTCACCATCTGTTTAAAAGAACTTCAGATCTCATCCCTGAATTAATTCCTGCCCTCAGTATCTCTCCATTTGTCCTTCCATCCATCCATCCATCCATCCATCCATCCATCCATCCATCCATCTATCCATCTATCCATCCATGCACCGATTCAACAATCATTAAGGCCTTACTATGGGCCAAATAGTCTGCAGGCTTCACTGTGAGTGAAATACATGAAATATCAGACAACTCCTAGCTTTTCAAAAAGTACCTTCTCTTGGGGAACACTAAACATTGATCACATCTATATACTATGGACTCAAGCTGTCTTATGATAAAGTCGTGGCTCCATCACTTTCTATGACCTTAGACAATTTGCTTAACCTCACCATGACTCATTTTCTCATGTGCAAAATGTGGATAATAATCATACATCCTTGAGAGATGTTTTGTGAGTACAAATTAGGAGGTGGCACATCTAAACCTTAGCACTGTGGCAAACCTATAATAAACCCTCAATAAATGTTAGCCCTTATTATTGTCATTATTATTATTAATGAAAAATGAAAGGATAATTGCGACCATAAGGCCACACATGTTAAGAGCCAAGATGGGTCATCTAGAGTTATGGTGATTCAAGGTCATGGGTGAGCTACGGTCTTTGTGGAATCAGTTTATTTAACATCCCAGCACAAACATAGGCTGTGTGCTTGTGAGTGGTGCTGGTAGGACTGAGTATGATTGGTGTTGGCCTCTAGTAATAAGCCAGGACATGAGGACTTCCTCCTATTCATGATGGGGAGACAGTTTAGATTTTTGAGTATGGGAAAAATTTGATGGAATCAATGTTTTAAAATAACTTAAAATCTTACAATGATCCCCTATTCCTGTATGCCTGACCCTTATAAAGGCCAATTTTATAATTTATCCCCATTTATATATTGCATTGCTCCAAGTGGAGTAAGAATGAACTATGCATTATTTCAGAGTGTTTATTTTTGGCACATAATAAGTATTCAGCAAATACTTGATCATTTACTGAAATATAACTTCTTTGATTGAAGCAAATGATTTAGGAATTTTCAGATCACTTTATTTTATGAAGATATATTCATGTTGTCACTTTGTTCCATGGTTACATTCAGTACTATCAAATCAAGGATAATTTATGGTTAAAAATGCATGTGGTGCTTTGTTACAAGACAAAAAGTCTGTAGATACACCAGCCAAGTCATCTCCACTGCTGTAAAATTAGAGAACAAAATCAACTGATTATAATTCTGAGATACAGTCTTCAGAATGATTAAGAACTTGATTATTCTACAGAGTTTTGCTTATATATGAACCTCACCCCTGGTTTCCCCATCGGGAGAAAAAATCAGTTTAGATGGAAACGTCTTATTTGGCTCTACTTTGGTGGTTTTGCTGTTTTGATCAAATACTGTGGTTGTAAAGACCAAGGAGCTATTTTAAATAGTTTACCTCTCAGAATAAAGTATATTTGTTTTTAAACTTGGCCAGCTACTATGCCAAGCCAGTATTTACCGAGGGCCTTAATGAAATGGCTATTTGGACCAATTGGACTATGACCACGTTGATGCACGGAGGGAAGACAAATCAGCCTTAGGGAATGCATTCCACCTGGCGTGAGTTGTGTGTACCTCTAATAGGAAAGAGCCCTTTGTTTTTGGAGCCTCGGCGTTGGCCTGGCAGAGTGGTGAAGATGCTGCCTGTGCTTTCCAGCTCATAGCAGGATGCTCCACTTCTATTCACTTCCTGAGTATCCTGTAAGCAGCACTGTTATCAGAGCTACATTTCAGATGAAAGGAGTCCCTATTATGGCAGATACTGAACATCTCCACAGGATATCACGTGGTAAGGATTAGGCTGTTATGAAGGCAGTGAATCTCTCCAACTTTAGATACAAGAAGGAGCTATTGCTTCCATAAGGTATTCAAGGTGGTCTTTAAAACACAGTTAAGTTCCATTTATTCCAAATATTAGAAAATTAACTATTCTGGTTCAAGGAGAGGTTTCCATGTTACATGTTTCCCATATGCAGATTATGTATATATGTATTAGATAATGATTCAGGTAGCATTACAGACTCTTTCTTTCTCCTAAGATAATTTATATGAACAATGGTATCATTATACAATTTAACTGTATTCTTCACTTGGAGGGCCTCTGAAATGCTTGCAAAGTCTAAGGTTCACAAAAGCATCTGGTTGTCAATTATGTGCCTATGCCTATTTTCCAATTCCCTTTTAAAATCTGAATGGTCCCTTTAAGTTCAGTTTACCGCTTTGACCCTAGAATACCACATATTTTATTGATAGGGTTATTTATTTCTCAAGGAATGTGAAATAAAGGTATAAAAATGTGCTTTCTAGATGAAGCATTTTTAGTGTGCATTATGCAATTTCTGTTTTTCCCTTTCTGTCTCTCTCCATTACTCCTGCTTACTTAGGGAAGCAATGTTTGCTCGTGTTTTAGGCTTGTTATTTTTCTGACTTTTTTATGCACTTTTCTGAGTTTAATGTGCACCATAGATGCCCTGTTTAATGACACTTTCTGTACCCTTTTACAGAATTTCAATCTCTGGGGAATCAAGAGCACAGACAAACTCATCCATCTTCAACAAATATACAAGATTACACCTACTGATGGAAGTAAGTACAAAATTGGTGATGCTCTCCACGACCAGAATTACATTTAACTACCAATTCCCAAGGAGGCTAATTCATTTGCCAAAGGATATGAACAAAACCACAGTCACCATTTCAGAGACCATATTTTATTTTCCCTCTTTGAGATAATTCCAACAAGGGCCTGTTTCACCTTACATTTTAGATCACATGATGGTGAGAAAATTCTATAACTCAAAGGATAGGAGTTTATTATGGTAAGTATAAAATAGAACAAAACAGTTGGGTTTCTAGAGCATTTTACGGGAAACCTCTTCTGACCTTCTATAAACAATTCCTTTGGTAAAGTCCCCACTTTATGTTGGTTTGCTCTGTCATCAGTGTAGAGTTATGGCTTGAATAAATTCTTGTTGAGGCTTGAAGGTTGGCATGGGACTGTCTTTCTATTCTAGATCTTATAATGGATGTGTGTAATTCGTCAAGTGTGGAACATATGCCTTGCTTTGTTCACAAACTTTCACAGAAGTTAACTGCCAGCTATCACCTTCAAAATCTGGCAACAGTCTTTGATATTTAAATCATTTGAGTAAAAATTAGTCAGTAAGGCTTTGCAATTTGTCCCTAGTAAATATGTTAACTTACTTTCAAAATGAAAATATTTCAATAGCATTTTAAATTTTTCAAAAGGTTACTATTATGCTTCATTAGATATCTTGGTGAGCATTTTTTTTTTTTTTTTTTTT
>NW_006796749.1:173692-178097 GCF_000442215.2 Lipotes vexillifer | reverse complement strand
GGTGATTTTTTTTTTTTTTTTTTTTTGGCTGTGTTGGGTCTTCGTTGCTGTGCGTGGGCTTTCTCTAGTTGCGGCGAGCGGGGTCTACTCTTCATTGCGCTGCACCGGCTTATTGTGGTGGTATCTCTTGTTGCGGAGCACGGGCTCTAGGCACGCGGGCTTCAGTAGTTGTGGCTTGCGGGCTCTAGAGCGAAGGCTCAGTAGTTGTGGCACGCGGGCTTAGTTGCTCTGCAGCATGTGGGATCTTCCCGGACCAGGGCTCGAACCCGTGTCCCCTGCATTGGCAGGCGGATTCTTAATCACTGTGCCACAAGGGAAGTCCCTTGGTGAGCATTTTATCTTTTCACTATATCTGAATTTTGGAGTGAGTGTGTGAATTAAAGACATGATTAGGCTGCCAGATAATATCAGTTTATAAAAACTTTATTTGCAATTTATTTCAGTAGCGTTTAGTGGAAAATTGTGTTTTCTGTATGTACGTTAGATTTGTCGTATTTTTATGTGTGTTAAAAACATGGTATCCTCCAAATATTTATTTTATAAAGAAAAATGTTTAGGAATATAAAACAAACTTACTTTTATTTATTCCATCTTGTCCTCTTTTTTAACTGGACTCTTAATACTTACCAGTGCCTTGAAAACTCACAAAAATTGCATTATACATTATGCTTTCATAATTTCTGATTATTAGATAATTATGAAAAATAAAAATATCTTTCTTCTGCTCATGATAACCAATTGTTGCATGAAAGGACAGACATGGTATGATATTGGTTGAAATACTGTAAGATAAATACTTTTTTGGTTCATAATAATTGTATCTGGTCCTGGAATAAACATCAGTCTAATTTTGAGAAACAGAAACAAGTTTCCCCCAAATGTATTTTTCATTGGATAAAGCAAAGAAAACATGTTTGGTATACAAGAATTGTTGTTAATTACCTTGTGGGTAAGATATTTATCAATTTATCAGCCCTAGATGTTTCCACCAAATCGAGTCTTCCTTTGAGCGTGCATAATAGAAAAAACACACTATACTGGGCAGAGAGTTGTTTTGTACTTCCTCTTAAGCAATTCATTAAAATTTAGATAAATTTTAAGCTCTTTCGTTTTAAAGTGGACTAGCTATATATCTTCCACTTTGTTTTCAAATGCAAATGGTGAAGTGTTTTGCATTCTAATCAGTAAACAGCCCTGTGACTAAATCATAATTTAATGATCTCTTCCTAGAGAGATAATGATGCAAAATTTAGATCTGAAAAGAGGATTCTCATTTTTATCTAATTGGGCTGATATTTCTGTAAAATCTCTGCAGGCTTTGTAGTTGTGCTAATAATAAAACCCTGGATGAAATCTACATTATGAAAGATGCTATATTTTTGTTCAGGAATATAAATTATTGAAACATATCTTTATATATGAAATCGTATTTTTTTGTACGTGTAATAATGTGCATTTTCTCTTGAGTTGAGAGAATTGTCTCAGTTTTATTGGAAATAAGAGCTAGGGATTTTGTTTAAACAGTCACGTATACTTTAAATAAATTGGAAGAAAAAATAGTCTTTTATATTTACCCACATATTTCCATTTCCAGGTTCTTTCTTTCTTTCTGAAGATCTTAGTTTCATCTGGTATCATTTCCCTTCAGCCTTAAAAACTACTTTTAACATTTCTTGTAGTGCAGCTCTGACGGCGATAACCCTCTTTAGTTTTCTTTTATCTGGAACTATCTTTATCTTGCCTTCATACTTGAAGAATACTTTCACTGGATCTAGACTTCTAGGGTTTTTTTTTTTCTTCTTTTAGCACTTTAAACTTGCTATTCACGTGTATGTTATGTGTTGCTTTTCTCTCTGTCTTCTTTCAAGGTTTTCTTTTACTCTTTGTTTTTTAGCAGCTTAATTACTGTGCTCCTAGGTGGGGTTTTCTTTGTATTTATTCTGCTATAGCATTGCTGAATTCCTTGAATCTATACATTTCTGACTTGCATCATGTTCGGTAAATTTTTGCCATTATTTCTTCAAATATATTTTATGCCCCATCTTTCTCTCTTCTTTTGGGACTCCAATTATACACATACTAAGTATTTTGCAGCTGCATTCATTTTTCTCCCTCCAATCTTGTCTCTCTCTTTGAGGTTGGAAAATTTCTGTTGATCTAGCTGACAGACTGGGTCCTGCCCTCTGGTTAAAAGCTATAAAATAGGAAACTCATCCAGTGCTGTTTCCTTCCTCAGGGTTTCTACCCTTTCCAGCATCTGCCTGTTTGGGAAAACCTTCCAGCGCTTTCAGTTATTATGTTTATATTCTATCCATTCTTTACAGTTTTTTTGTTTGCTTGTTTGTTTTTATTTTATTTTTAAGTTTTTATTATGGAAAATTCAAACATAAGCAAAAGAGAAGAGTTTGAGGACTCCCTCCACCGTGACCTGTCACCCAGCTTCCAACAGTTAACTCACAGGCGATCTTGTTTCAACAATAATGCTACTACTCACCCCTCCTCCCAGATTATTTTGAATGACTCCCAACATCATATTATTTTGTTTTAAATATATCAGCATGTATCTCTAGATAGGGATTAAAAAAAAAAACCCACAATATCATTATCACAACAAAAAAATTAACAATAATTCCTTAATATTACCAAACATCTAATGAGTATTCAAACCCCCCAGTTCTACATATATATATTTTTTTAAACAGAAAAATATGGAACGCTTCACGAATTTGCATGTCATTCTCGCGCAGGGGCCATGCTAATCTCTGTATCGTTCCAATTTTAGTATATGTGCTGCCGAAGCGAGCACTCTTTACAGTTTTTATCTCCAGGAGGGTTGGTCCTGAAAGGAACCATAACTAGAATTCCACAACTTTACATTGGAAAGAATTTCTTATATTACAAATCTTTAAAAATATAATTTTAGACTGTTTAATCATCATAAGGTTGCAGAATAATTTATTAGGTTGAACAGTGTGAAATCACTATGTTTGCAGGACTGACATAGGAACAATTTCATATAATTCAACCTGGTAATTATGTTCTCATGTATTTATAATTAATTTTATCATTGAGTATTTATGGGCATATTGAGTTACCTGTATGTCAGGTTATTTACGTTGTATAGAGTCGTAGAAGTGGGAATCCTGGGTCCCAATTTATGGAGATCCTTAAACTTATTGAGTATAATTGATAATTTTATTATTTAATTTTAAAACAATAATACATAATGTAATTATTTTTTCCTGAAATGGTTGCATGAATTAATGGTGTCTAAAATGGCGTCTGTCCTAAAATTGGGTAATGCAATTATATTTGGGCTTTGCTTTTTTGTTTTGTTTATTTTCATTAGCCAAAATGTTATCAAGTTATTTACTTTGATTTATGTGCTATGGTTGGTTGTTATTATCTACATTGCATATATTCATGGTACTTGTCAATTCATGTATGTTTTCTTTGGATACTGTATCAGAATATTTTAGGGACCCTGGAATATACCAGACTTTCATCATCAAATTTCTTCCTTTACTTATATTTGAGGATATTAAAAGCTGCTTAATTTTAGGAAACTTTTCTGCTGGCTTCTTTATACAAGATAGGAAAAATTTTAACCATGTTTCCCATTTGCATTAGTGCGATGGACTGAGCAATAGGAAAAAGAATATAAGCCAATAAATCTTGCTTGTTTGGAGGAAACACTATATATAGGCAATATAAGGGTTATGTAAAACTCGTGCCTATAGTTCTGTGTCCTTAAATGTTTTAGCATGAGCTGGCAAAAAACTACCTGAGTGAGAAACACAAAAGATACAGCGGAAGATAGAAGAACTAATGCCTATATGATAAGGCAAATCTTCTGTGTCAATACAAACAGGGGATTCAGAATCCTTGCTGTGGGCTTATTGTACTGTGGCATAGGGTTTGGAATGCCTTACTGAGTTTGTCTGTTTATCATATTCTGAAAAACAACGTGAAAAAAATCGATTGATAAGTCTCATTTAACCCCTGAAAGAAAATAAATCCAGTGCAATGACTGTAAATAATTGAGTCACGGTTTCTGTTAACACAGTATAACATACTAGCAATACGTGCTTTAAATGCATCTCTGCTAATTAATTTGTTTATTTTGCAGGAAAAAAGTCAAATGAAAGCATGAATTATGGCCACTAAACACTACAGGGAGAGGACTAATTGGTGCATGGTTCTTTTTTAAAGAGCTAAAAATGTGCCCCCAAAGAATGTACTATTATGTCATAATTTTTTACAAAAGTCCACATACATCTAGATTTATGCCAGACTTTAAGAATGACTTAAAACAAGGATGACAAATACCTGTGGCACATGAGAATCATTTCTTGTGTAATATCAATGACAGGCATCATTAATAGATCACTTTGTCCTTTCCTGC
>NW_006796749.1:167201-173666 GCF_000442215.2 Lipotes vexillifer | reverse complement strand
CTGAACTCAGATATAGGGTGGAATCCTTTGGACAGTATTTCAGGGGGTCATTGCCAATCAGATCGGTGATCTCATGAAAGGAAGACTTTTTGCCATGCACATCCCTTTGACTAAACAACTTATCCCAAGAGAATAATCTTACTTGGGCATTTATAGTGAATAAAAATGATTTCGATCACAAGAAACAGGAAACCAATGCAAACTATTTTATGTAAAATATTTTTCCACTCACCTAGCTACAGAGTCAAGATGTATTCCAGTTTCAGCTTTTAATAAACAATGAACTTTCAGCTTATTTGAAGATCTAAGTCTTCAGATAAGAATGTCAAGTAACTGTCTGTCTCTCCTTTTCTTTACCCTGCGGTGCCTTCATTGTCAGGCATGCTCTAAGTGTTGATCAAAAAACAGCCTCACTTACCTCATGCCTGCTGAGCAATCCTCAGTTTTTATCCCCATTGCTCAGAGTGAGTCCAAGGTAGGTCTCTCATTGGCTCCTTTTGAATCTGCCTTTGACTGCTCTGATCAGAGGGATAGAAAATATTGGTTGTTCATGCCTGTGTCACCTGGACCAGAGGTAAATAAGAAGCATTGCACTTAGCCTCAACTCAGCCATATAAACACAGGGGGATGTTATTCTCTAAAGCTGGTTGAGCTCTATGAATGCAGATAAATGCCAGGCAAACAAAAAAATAGCACTGTCCACAGCAGCTTCCATTCTTATTTTCCTTTACTATTCTGAAATCATTCTCATGACAGAGATCACAATTGTATTAGTTAAGGAAAAGGTTAAACGGTTATAATAAAGAGACCCCAAAAGAAGAGATAAAGTCATTTCCTGGTAGGAAGTGGGCTCCAATCCATGGAGTCATCCAGCGACTCAGGCTAAGGGGTGTTTTTTTTGTCTTCTTCAGCATAAAACTTTTACCACTGCAGGCTAGCTAGAAGGAAAAAGAGCTGTGAAGCTAGATTATTTTTAAGTAGATGACCTGGAAGTTGCCAACTACATTTCTCCTCATGTCGGTTTAGTGAGAACTCAGTCTTGGGTTCAAACTTGGTCACGAGGGAAACTGGGAAATGTAGTCTTTTGGTAGGTGGCCATGTGCCGAGGAAGAAAAAAACCCAAAAGGAGCAGATTTGGGGGGGAGGCAGGAGAAAGGAAGAGAGTAAACAACATCCTGCCACAAGGTCTTTTTTTTTTTTTTTTTTTAACTTGCATTTGGCCGCGTTTGGGTCTTTGTTGCTGCGCGTGGGCTTTTCTCTAGTTGCGGCGAGCGGGGGCTGCTCTTCGTTGCAGTGCGCGGGCTTCTCATTGCGGTGGCTTCTCTTATCACAGAGCACGGGCTCTAGACTGTAAGCTCAGTAGTTGTGGCACGGGGGCTCGGTAGTTGTGCCTCGCACAGCCTCAGTAGTTGTGGAGCACGGGCTTAGTTGCCCTGTGGCATGTGGGATCCTTCTGGACCAGGGCTCGAACCCATGTCCCCTGCACTGGCAGGCGGATTCTTAACCACTGTGCCACCAGGGAAGTCCCCTGCCACAAGGTCTTACATTAAGGAGAGCCACTGGTTCTCTCCTTTTTCTCTAACATGTTTACTTCATGTTGACAATTGTAAAACCTATTGTCCAAAATCAAGTGGACAAAATAGACAGGCCGAAAGGATAAACTAAGTCCTTTACTTCGACTAAACTATTTGTCTCTGTAAATATCAGAGAAAAACACCCTTATTCTTGTGGTATCACTCACCATCTGACTATTCAGCCTACGTTTATTTGCTGTAGCAGAATTGGAATAAATAAAATTATCTTCCAAGATGGCAGTGGCTCGTTGTATTCTAAAATGACACAAGATTAAAAACTAGGAGATTTTTCCATTTTTTCTAGGCCACTAACCAGTTGTACAACCTTGAGAAAATTTCTGAGCCTTACCCATCTCAGGTATCAATATAAAAAGAAGTTGTAGGAGAATATTTTATCTGAGGTCCCTATCAGATTGAAAAGATTTTATATTATGTTGGAAGTAGAGAGGTTTAGATGAAATTCCCACCCTCCCAAAATACCAGGGTTTTCCTGCAATAAATGTGAATTCATTCTATAACACAGTTCACAGGTCTTTGAGATGAAATTTGATTGACTAGGACTTTAGAGCAATCACCAATAGGAAAGTGAGCTAGCCATAATTGTCAGTTGGGCGTTTCTGGTTGGAGGATAGGAAATCTTTCTGAGCTCCACAAGAAATCAACAAATGCCCTGAAGCCTGAGATTTGGCAAAATACAAGCAATGTCTTAGCTATATAAGTATAATGTTATTAATGACCATAACATTAGCTAGCCCTTTTAGAATCCAGTTAAAGTATCTGGTTCCATGACCTCCTAAGGGTGAATCACACATATCAATGATCCACAGAATGAAATACAAGATTTTATCTTTTTATTCCAGAATTATTGCCCTTTGATTTTTAACACGTGTTGTTTGTTCTCACATTAAAGGACAGGTTAAAGGAGTATCGACTCTGCCATTTTAAGTCCTCAGAGTTAATACGGTCTTCTTTAGCTTGATTAATATCTAAGCCGAAGGTGGCTGCTCTGTACTTCCAAGATTGCCTTTGAGGGTTTATCCCTCAGTGGAACATCCGGCTTTCCTTTATTATAGCAGTTGGCCAGAAAACCTCTGTCGATCTGTGACTATTCTGAACTGATAGACTGAAATGCCATTTCCAAAACTACAGCTCTTCTGCTAAACAATTTTTTCTAGGAGTGATGCCATATCACTAGCTACTGGGCTTTGCCAAAAGGCAGTATTCCTCCAATGGCCCTACTCTGGGAATGATACCAAATGATGGTTCAGGCTGGGGTAAGTAGTAAATTAGCAGTAAAAGCTAAAAAATACCCCAGCTTTTAATACCTTTTCTCTTTTTTCCAGATGACTGGCCTGTCTCTCTCACCTTCTGCTTCTATTCATGAAAGAACTCCTTTTCTCCCCTTCATTTGTGATTTGATAGTTGAATTTTTATTTTACGTGGTGTTCCTCCATTGTGAGAGAGCAATTCACACCTTTCAAGGGTAATGCAATCAAATTTTCACGTGACATAAGTATCTAGCCTTTCTCCAGCACCCACATGCAAAGGAGTGATGCCTGATAGATTAGGATTGTTTGTAGAGTGGGAAATGTGCTGAATAAAGTGTCAGACAGGAGAATGGGAGCCAAGAGAGGGTTTCAAAGCAGCAAGTTTCTTGGGACAGGAAAGCCTAGATTGGTTGCCTGCCCTTAAATATGTATTAAAAATATGAACTTATCCTTGGAGGAAAGAGCTATGAGGTGTTTTTTTGGATGTGGAAGTTTAAGTTACTGCCTCCATTTTGTATTCCTTTTAAAAAAAACTTCCTTTAGTTGGCTAAAATACTTTCTTGCTCTCAATACTCTTTTCCTTTCTTGGTTAATCATTTGCCTGTCTTCCTCCCTCTCTTCCTTCCTCCCTCCATCTCTCCCTCCCTTTCTTCCCTTTTCCTTACCTATCTTTTTCTTCTTTCTCACTTCTTTCTTAAAATGTAGCTGCCTGGAGTAAAGTTTTTTGTGTATATGCTGACTTAATGGCTGTCCCTAGTAAGCCATGGGTTTACTCTTTGGGTATTTCCTAATTTATATGCAGTGCCAGAGGCTCAGAAGTATGTTATTGTTATTTTCCTTTCAATAAAAACCCATATTTAAGAACTGACACTTCATCTTCTTGCTTCAGGTATTATACCTTGGTATTCTTTTATATATCTTTGGGTAGTTGATTTAAAAAGACGCAACTGGCCTTGCCTGTTGAGTTTTCCACTGTACCCTAGCACCTAGGACAATGACTGATAAATAGTAGGTGCTCAATAAACATTTGTTTTTAAAATAATGATCCAGATGTCAAGCAAACTCATCATAGAGAAAAGAAGAACAATATGTTTCAGTATTCTGTTGGTTTGGCCAGGATGGAGTTCTGAGTCTTTTGCTCAGCAGATGTTTATGCAGAAGGTGGTAAACTCCCGAGATCATCTTGGCTTTGTGTCTCCTTGACCTTGGAAATGTTTTCCTACAGACACAGTATTTTCCCTGTTGGAATTTTATTCAATATTCTATCTTTGTTTCTACTTTAGAAGACATGCCACGTGAATAATGAGGCCTCAGGCAAAGAAATTACTCCAGCAGTTCAGTTTAAACTCAGGACAAATCCTGCCCTCACTTGCATTTGCAATTTGCGATGCAGTCAGTAAGAACTATGCCCACACATGAACTGACAGAATTGGGGCTTCAAGGTTAGCAATTAGTAAAATTAGAAGTTCATTTATTCCTTTTCAAAATATTTTATTCAGTTGCTTCTGAAGCTGAATCCTGAGTTGCCTTCCCCTTGCTGCTCACTATAGCGGCATCCAGCTCTGAGGGTAGCCATCAGCTGTAAATGTCCTCATTGTTCAATGCACTAGATGAGAACAAAACCAGACTGTAAGGTCAACCTCACTGCCTTACTAGAGTAAAAATTAGAAGTCAGTGATTCTCTAACCATCAAAGAGAACTTAAATTCAACAGGATTTTTTTTAAAAAAACGTAGTACTGTGTGAAAATTTTGGAAAATATGATCACGGTGGAGAAAAAAATGAAAGGGGTATATAAACCACTTATACTTCAAGGACTGTAACTTTCCCAGATTAATTTTGGAATCCTAAAATAAAATTTGCTTTTTTTGGTGGAATTGATAAGGCATCAGAAGTGGCCTTTTGCAATGGAAATAAGCACGCAGGGCTCTCTTCTACTTTATAATAGTGAATTAATACAGAATAAATAGGGGAAAAAAACGTTAGGGAACAATATGGTAAAATTATAGACCATAAGTGTTAGAACAATGGTTTTTAAATGGTAACAGAAGAAGGTGCCTAAATTTATGTATACAATAATTTGGCAGTTTATGGAAATAGCATCATTTGTAAATTAAACAGCACGCCCCATCACGCCTCTAAATGAGGAAGGAAAGCAAAAAGAATTATTTTTAATAGGTCCATGGCATCACACCCCTCCAACACGCAGCACTGAGAGAAAACCAGACTGGCGACCCGTGTCTGGAATATGTACTGACTGGAACTCTCGGGAGGAGGAGGGGTTTCTTTAAAATTTCTTTTTTCCAGACAAAAGGGGCAGCGATCTTTTGACCTCTTTGACCATAGATGTGGAAAATGGCGAGCAAAGTTTTGGCTTCGTCCCTTGCTTTTCACCATGAAATAAAAGTCTTAAGCCTGTGACGCTCCCTGTCCCACGGGAGTGTGCAAAGGGAAGGAAAATAAGCGGCGTGGGTGAGGGGTGGCGGCGCAGAACCAGCGGAGAGAGGAGAGGCGCGAACCAGCCTCTGCCGGGTGGGCGTGGAGCGGAGCGCAAGCCAGAACAAGTCCGCGTCCTCTCGGCCACTGCCGGCGGTGGGCGGGGCGCGGCGGCATCTCCGCGGGCAGACCCGCGTGCAGATCAGCTGGGGGCGGCCGGCCAGAAACTCCCGTGGATCAGCCGGGAGTTGCTGGACCCCCACGTCCCTCTCCCGTTCCAAGCCAGCCTGAGGGAGAGGTTTCCCCGAGGGAAGGTACCGAACGGATCCGGTGCAGGAAGCGACTCAGGTGTGTCCGGGGTGAGGGTCAGTTTGCGTTTGCTTCGTTAGCCCTGGGGGCTCCCCAAATCTTTGAGCTAGACAGCAGGAGGGTAAGTGGTTTGCTCCTGGGAGGAGGGGGTCAACTCATTGTGGGTCGCAGATGGTGTGCAATCAGGGCTCCGTTGTTGCACGAAGTAGGGTGGTCCGTGGTCCCTCAGCCTTAAGCCAGTTAGAGACACCCCCTTTCCCAGCCCCGCCCCCTGGAGGCTGAGGCTGGATTCAGACCCCTCCGGTCAGTCGGACGGAGTAAACGAGTCCTCGAATCCTCCGGCTCCCACTTTCTCCGCCTGGTCACGGGTAGGTTGACCCTCTTGTCTTTCCTCCAACTTCCCTTACCAGCATCTCTTCCTACCCTCTGGAGAGGATTCCAGACCCTCCTGGAGATTCCAGCCCTCTCCCGAGAGGGGGCTGCGAGGTCCAGCTGGGTTTGGGGTCAGTCCTGGCTTCACTCCTCTCTGCCCCTTACCATCTCTTGGGTCGTAAGGCTCAGTTCTCTTCCACCAACACTCCCGCCGCACTGTCTTGCTCCCACTCTCAGGGGAGGATTCCAGATTCCGCTGGGGTTCGGTACGCGCCGCCAGCTGGAAAAGGGAGATCTGTGGACAGCTGGGTTGGGGGGCGAGAAAACTGGGAGGGTTAGGAGCTCCACCTCCCCAGGCCACCGAGGGGGCGAGGGGTCAGGCTGGGGCCGTGTTGCCATGGCTCCCTGGTAGCGAAGCTGCGGGAGCTAGAGGTGCCAGTTATGGAAGGTCCCTTCTTCCTCTTTGTGCCTCTCCTCCTCCCTTCTCTTTTTTTTTTTTTTTTTTTT
>NW_006796749.1:161238-167148 GCF_000442215.2 Lipotes vexillifer | reverse complement strand
CCTTTTTTTTTTTTTTTTTTTTTTTTTTTTGAGTGAGCGTGTGCGTGGGGAGGGAGCAGGGAGAAAGTGATTAATTTGGAGAGCAGGGACTGGAGCCAGGAGGCTGGGGAACGCTAGCCAGTCCCTTCATTCCCACTCCTCTTGCCCGCTGCGAGCCTCACTTTCTCATGCAAGGGCAGGACTGAGGAATTCCTGCGACAAGCCAGGGCCCAAGAAGCCTCCGCCGCGCTAGCTCAGGTACCTACGCCCGGAGCCGCGCCCTGGGGCGAGCGCAGGGTGGGTGGTCGGGCTGTCGGCCGAAGGGCGGGCAGGGGAAGGGGTGGGAGGTGAGCGGCTGAAGGCAGGTGTGTAGTGACACAGCAGGGCGGCAAGGCGGGGAGGAAGATCCAGGTCCAGCCCAACTCGAGGGGCGCGGGGTTTCAGCCCCGCCCGCGTGAACTCCCAAAGAGCCCCCAGAGCTGGCAAGCTGCTCCTGGCATGCGCGCGCGCGATGGCGCGCTCACGGGAACGCCCCAGGTGGGGGCACATTTGCGCGTGCGCGCGGTGGTGGGCAACTGGTGAGCCACCTGGGCTCGTGCAAGGCAAAGGCTCTTTCCGCGTTCACGTGGGTTCGAATTTCAGGTCCATCGTCTCCGAGATGCGTGCTTTTGGACGAGACGTTTATCGACCCCGTCCCTCAGTTTCCCCTTTTGAATAAAAGGGATAATATCAATACCTTCCTTTTAGGGTTTTTGAGCGACTGGAATGAGATAATTCCAGTAGACAGTTTAGCTCAGTGTCTGATGCATAATAAACACTAAAAGTTATGGTTGGTGACGCCGTTACTTTTATTATAAGTTAGTCCTCAATTAGATATGGCGTGTTCTCATTACTCTGCATTATTATTGAAGGCAAAATACTAATTTCTACTTTTGGAGACCATCAGTTGACATTAATATTACTGGCCAGTCCTACTCCTACAAAGCGTTGCTTTGGAGCAGATTGGAATATATAAACTGACCAACTGGATGGAGAGAGAAGCTTTGAAAGCTACTGGGGGAAACTTTTAGTGACAAGAAAAAAACAGTTGCTTTTACTGCTTTGTGTGTAAAAATGTTTCCTCTTTCACCTGCTAATGTTGCAATTGGCTTTGTCTTAATTTCATTCTCTTTATGATGGACCACCCTGTGGCTTTCAAAATTTAACTTGGTTCTAGAGTCTAGTGTATAACATGGCTTTCCATTTTATGGCCTTAAGTGCTGCAGTGGACTCACCTCTAGGAACGGCAGGGCACACAGTGTATAATCATTCCTCACAAGCTACTGTCAGTGAATAAATGGAGACAAATAGTTATGCCTGGGCAGGTGTGAGTACTGGCTAGGAAAGTTCATTAAAATCTCTTTCCGAGCATGTTTGTACTCCTCACTGCAGAAGTGCAGGACTGTGATGATTAATCTGTGTTTTCCAGATAGTTCTCTGTTGCATCTTATGGGCCCTTCCCTTTAAAGAAAAGGCTACGGACGTTTATTACTACTCTTGGTTATATAGGTGCTCCAACATATCTGGTGATGAGCAAACTATACACCCCATTGACCTAATTACAGGTCTGACAGGATTTGATATTGCACATAATGTATTTATTACCTTAAAGTTAATTCATCTCATTAAATGAAGTAGTATTAAATTCATTTTTAAATTACTTGCTTATTAAAATATTGGCAAGTTTTGATGAAGCTGAAGCAAGTAAAACCAGACAGATGTCACCGTCACAAAGCTCCTTATGATTTTACAAAATAGACCTCACCTAGGAAAATGTTTGCTGGATAGGAGCTTGATTTTTATAGTTAACTTCTGAATTCTTTGAAGATAGCAGGTTGATTGACCCAAAATTGCTTTTTTGAAATATTTTAGCCTGATTCATTTTTTTTAATGGAGAATTATAAATAAAAGTAATGATTTAAGACTGATTTAAGATTCTACTAGTTTTTATCTCATAAAAGAAAATTAAGTAATAGAGGGTGGCTAATGCCATTAGATTTGAAGAAATGAGTGTCAGGAAGCTCTGTGAATATCAATTCAGATAGCAGAGTATTGAGTCAAGTTTGACTTTTGCACGACAACCAACACGCCCTTCTTCACAGTGAATATGTCATTTTTAAAGGGTGCCTTGAGGAATTAGTGTGACAGCTTGCCTGAAATTCATGTGATCATTTACACATTCTTTCCCAGGAGCATTGGCATTAAATGTTTCATTTATTGGAAATGATTTTGCACTTTGACTTATGACAACCAGCAGTGCCATAGAGTCTAATACTTTTTAGAAACAAAATTTAGCTTTTCACTATTTTGTATTTTCCCTAAAAATTTAAGCAGTAATGCACATGGAAAGTTTAAGTTAGGCTGAAGACAAAGGGTAACAATAAAAAACCATGACAGATCCAGAAGTGTTGAGTCCTGAATCTGGGGAGCTAATTGACATGCTAAGGTATAATCTAGAGGACCAACTTGTCTCTCTACCAAGGCTGTTTTCAATGATGTACTGTATTATCTGATTCAATCAGTGTTCCTTGTTATTTTTCCAAAACGAGACCGAGAATACTATATTTTCAATTATGAACATTTTGATTACAGCTTCATTCTAACTAACTAATTCCGTATGAAGGGAATGCAATTATTATGGTGATTTACATACAATATGCTAAATTAACACAGCTAATGAGTGAAAGCCTAATATTCTTTCTTTTCATTCCTGGAAAAATATTGTGCTAAGCATTCTTTCAAAGAAAAGATTACAGTATTCTCCGGCATTTTATGTCTACCTACAAGTAGAATTGGCATTGAGCCATTTTCTTTGCTGTTAAAGTGAAATCTCTCACATTTTGGCAATCAGGTGCCACTATCCCTGTTTTGCTGGGGAGAGGGTAGAGAATGGAAACAATTCTCAATTTAATTAGTTATGGTGATTTCTCCTTTCTCTACATCTTTATTGGAGGAAAGATTCTGTATTTTCTGATTTGGGAAGCTGGTTAACACCTTAAACATTACTAATTACTGCAGTTTATTTTATGTGTTACACTAGTATAGTTAGTTAATTATAGCTTTCTCATTAGCACCATGTAGAGAATAATGAATCAACACATCTCTTTGATCAAAAGAACATCTAGGTTTATCTTCTGAGAATAGAAGTGTTATTGTGTTACCGAAAGTCACTGTAATTTTCCCAAGAAACAAATCGGGTGGAATTCTCTAGCACTGGGATAAGAAGCTTGATGAATGAGGGAGTAGAGCAGTGGTTGCTTGGCAACCTAACATTATTCTGCAATTTCTCCTGGTATATTTATCCAGTAAACTAGAAAATTCTGTTTTGTTAACGAATGTTTTTAGTCAGTGCACAAATAGACCATGACTAATTTAGATTTTATGTATTGTGGATGAAAAATGATCCTGCTTACCTTTCCACTGTGTTTAGATAGTAAAAATACGAAGAGAGAGAATATTCTGTTTTCAGTTTTAAAAAATTTTCTGTAAAAAATGTTTACTTAATTTTCACATTAGTTTATTACTACCAAAAGATTGCAACTTGTTTACCTCTTTGGAAGTCAAATTATTGGGAGTGTGTGTGTGTGTGTGTGTGTGTGTGTGTGTGTGTATGTGTGTATGTTAAAATTGTGTGTACACAATTTTTCAATAAGAATCAGAAATAAATTTCGAACTGAGGCGAGGTCTTCAAAAGTCATGATTGACATGATAATTTGGTAAATTTAGGGGGGCATAAACATTCAATCCAAGTGATACTGGGAGATGATAAGAATAATAAATGTGCTGAATGGCAAATATATAAATGCACTGTGTTCTTTGACCAGGGCTTCTTCTCCAGGTGGTCTTCCACATTCTCTCCTCAGGTGTTTGGGTGCATCTCATTTCCCCTATAGTTGTGAAGTAGGAGCTTAGCAAAGCCAGCTATTGCCCATCTTTCAGTCCACCTCTCCCTGACTCCAGGGACTACAATATACCATTTTCCTATTCAGCCTGTGACTTTTAGTGTGCATCATAATTCCCTTCTCAGATGGCAAAATCTTTTGAGGGCACATGCTTCATTTTATGCATCTCATAAACCCTACAGATTCTGGCACAGTGGGAAGCAAACTGGTGTGGCTGTAATAGGCTGCCAGGCTTCCAAATCTAATTCTGTGAACTCCTCAATGTGTGGCCCTGGCTAAGTCATTTTAACCTCCCTAAGACTGATTTCATCTATGGAAATGAGGAGGAATATCCATACCCAGCTCATGTGTGTTATTATGAGCGTTATATGGGGCAATCTATGTAGACAACTTATTAGAACTCATTAAGCATTCAGTAAATTCTGGCTTTTTTATTATAATAGTTACTCCGTGCTCAGTGTATGAATGGATAAAAGAGAGATAGACATGTGTGTATCTATGTATATGAATAAGTATGAGCTTATTATATTATTATCATTAAAAGTATGGAACATGGGTTGACACCTACATCAATTATATACACATATACATCAATTATATGCACATATACTGGTTGTGATTGTTTCACATCTTTGAAAGATCCTGAGTAGTAGTTTTCAGGCTTGGCTGAAATGAGAATCACCTGGAGAGCTTTTCTTAAAACTAGCGACCCAGATCAGTTCAATAAGAATCCCTGGAGGTGGTCATCAGGCATGTGGATTTTTGAAAGCCTCCGGTGAGATTCTGATGCAAGAGTTGAGAGTCACTGCCTTAGATTTGGGTAGGTCTTCTGTAATATCATGTTGGCCTGAGGCATTGACTCACAGTTAACTTGGCAGAATGAAATGTGGTCGAAAAAGCAGAGCTCTGATAAACCTGTGAGGTTTTTCTTACTAATCCCTTTGGTTTAGACAGCACTTTATTCTCTGAAGAGCTCAAATGTGCTTTTCATTTACTGTGTATTTCATTTTTCAGCCAAATGTCTCCGTGAAGATGGTAGGAAAAAAGTCATTATCCTGATTTTGTGGATGAATGGAGAGAGCCATACAGAAATTAAATAATTTGATTAAATTCGTACATTTAGAACAGACCCAGATATCAAGATTCCTGTCACTTTGATGTTTCTCTCTTTTTGCCTTGAGATTTCAAATGAGGGAGGGAAGGTTGTTGTTTTTGGACTAAATAATTGAGTAGGATAGAGCTGTATAGATGAGAATTTCTACCTTTCTTGTTATAATTCTGCATTATAAGGAAAAGCAGATTTTTTTTTTTTTTTTTTTTTTTAAGAAGAGGCACCATAGTCTATTTAAGATCCAACCCTGTGTCCCTTGGACTGAACCCAGCCTACATATGTGTTTTTTTGGCCCGAGGCATATTTAAGAAATATTTGAGCCAATATGTAAAACCCAAATATTTCACATAAACTTCATATTTCTGACTTACCTTGGAAAACTTGATGTTCTTGGAATATTGGACCTGAATGCCCAGGTGGCAGAGAGTACCACTGGCTGGAACTGGGTAACATGTCCCCTTGGTAGTGTTAAAGGACCCAGAGTTTTTCATCTTCTCTGGATAAAACCTGGCGCTCTCTTGCTTTCACTTTGATTTTTTCCTGTATGTAAGTAGTACTCGAATGGGGCAATTGAAGGGCATTTAAAGAAGGGACCACATCTTTTTGGGCAGTGTTGAGTGAAACCAACAAGGGCTGTGGAGGCACCCCTGGGGCTGTTACTGCCCTTAGTCCAGTGGGAGGACAAGAGAGAAAAGTTACTGGAAGGTGAGAGCCATAGCTTTGGGGAAGGCTGCAGACAGGAACTGTGGTTTTAGAGAAACATAGCCATTCTTTAGTCACAGGACACTTGTCTCCTACCCCAAGATCTTCTGCTCCTTCCTCGCAGTGGCTGTACCCACCAGCAGGCAGAGGACAAGGGAGCCTGGTGCAAGTGTCCTG
>NW_006796749.1:116085-161082 GCF_000442215.2 Lipotes vexillifer | reverse complement strand
GCAGGTGTCCTGCTGAAGTTGGACCCCTCTGCACAGAGCAGCCTGCAGAAAGGTGGAGAAGGGATCTGAATCTGGGGCGTTTATGAAGAATAAGAAGCGTACCTTGAAGGCTTCAAATGTATAGAATGTGGGTAATGGGGAAGAAGAAAGCTCGAATTGCCAAAAGCAGGACAAAATGGAGAATCATTCAATTTGCATTCAGGGCTGTCTTTTCCTCTTTTGCTTTGTTCCTTTCTCGGCTCCTCTTTCATTGCCCCAGGTGGGCATGCTCATGGCTAGAGGTGAGTTTCAGTTGCAGCCTTCAAACTTCAAAACAAACTTGTCCATTCCCTTGCATTATCTCTGCTTTCCAAGATGAGAGCTTTACCGCAGGGAGAATAATGCAAAAGATGTATTCTCCCTTCTAAGGTAACAGGCTTGCATTTTTAGCAGAGGTTCCTCCCTAACAAAAGCTTTTGCTGTAAGTGGTGATTTTAACCCTAGAGATTGCAGGTGTCGTACCCAGGAAGTGGAGACACCATCAAATAATCCTCTGGCAGCCTGAAGTCATTGCGACCTGGATATTTGGATCTCTGGAGGGTACCTCTCTTTGGTGTAGTGGTGTCAGGGTAAACAGGATGAGGAGATAGATCAGGGATGTATTGGTAGCATCCTGATGTGAGAAATTTGTATGTTCCCTGGCCAAGGGACGTAGTCAGTGTAATAGAAGGTAAATTGGTGAGAAAAATGTGGAGATTTTTGATGATTTGATGCTATTAGAGTTGATTGTGAATTCAGTTTGTTCTTGTGTTGAAGACCTCCACTAAAGAATGATAGAATATCAGCTTACTATGGGATGTCTTACATATTGATGTGTTCAAAGGAAATAACACCTCTCATGTGCAAAGGTTCAAGGGGAAGATAAGTATTGGCCTTTTCTGAGACTCTTGACACTTGACACTGCATTTCCATCCATTTGGAAGATTCCTTCTGAATATTTCTATTTAAAAATCACCATGCCTTGCATTATGTGAGTACTCATTTGAGCTTTTTAAAGAATTTAAAAAGCCCCATATCTCATGTGACTTTTTCAACAACATGGCAGACAAAAAGTGACAGGTTTGTTAGCTCATTATATAGAGGGAAAAAAACTGAAGCAAGGTCGAATAGCGGGCTGGGCAGTGGTGAAACCAGAATTAAAGTGCAGATACCCTGATATGTAACCAAGTTCATAATCCACTGTACAGCTTTTAGATTTCCTTATTTGAAAAAAAAGAAAAAAAAGAGACCTATCGTATAGCTGATTTCTTTTTTAAAAACAAATTCAGAGTTAATATATATGCTGAGGGATGCAGTGAATGTAGGGGAAGTATTGAAAACTTCACCAATTATATTTCCAAGGTTGAATATAGCCCTGCCCAAAGATAGGGAGATTAGATTTTTTTTTTTTTTTTTTTTTTTTTTTGCGGTACGCGGGCCTCTCGCTGTCGTGGCCTCTCCTGTTGCGGAGCACAGGCTCCGGACGCGCAGGCTCAGCGGCCATGGCTCACGGGCCCAGCCGCTCCGCGGCATGTGGGATCTTCCCAGACCGGGGCACGAACCCGTGTCCCCTGCATCGGCAGGCGAACTCTCAACCACTGTGCCACCAGGGAAGCCCGGGATTAGATTTTTTTACATAGCTTCCGTAATTCCAGTGCACATTGATTGATTAGTTGATTGATTGCGTGTTCTATGAGACATTGACAGCAACCAATCATTAAAACGCTTTTATTGAATAACTGCTTTGCGCAGGACTGAGGCTGTGCCAGGCAAACACTTAAATAGCTATCACTTATTAAATGTTTATGATGTATTTTGCAATTTCTGCATCAGTGTTTTGAGGAAAGTACTATTATTATAATACCCATTTAGTGCTGAGTGTCACAGACGTAGGGGTGTCCTTGTCCTGGGTCACACAATATGGCCTGGAAGTGGCTGAGCCGGGACTTAAACTCAGAAGTATCTGCTCCCCAGCCGCAAGATCTTAACTACTACACTATGCTGCCTTTGAGTCCGGCAGACCCCTTCAGCACCCCCTCTTAGTTTGGACTGCTGTAGCAAAGTACCACAGACTGAGAGGCTTATAAACAACAGAAATTTATTTCTCACAGTTCTGGAGACTAGAAGCCTGAGATCAGGGTGCCAGCCATCTTCCGTTTGCAGACTGCTGACTTCTTGTTGTATTGTCACAGTGAGAACGGCAGAAAGGGCCCAAGAGAGTTCTCCAGTTTCCCTTTTATAAGGGTACTAATCTCATTCATGAGGGCTCTACCCTTATGATCTAATTCCCTCCCAAAGGCCACACCTCCAAATATCATCACATCGGGATTAGGGTTTCAACATACGAATCTGGGGGAGACACACACGTTCAGTCCATTGCACACCCTTTCTCTTCTCTCTTTGACTTCATTTCCCATGTGTGCAATGTCCGTCAGTACTCCCCTGGATTAGTAGGATTCTCTAACTATGGTCTTCGTCAAGGGCCAGCACTCATCCCTGTTGTCCAACCAGATTTACCTGTTCTGTGTCTTATTACCTCAGGTAAACATGTGGAAAAGTAGATAATAAGGGCTCCTCCTAAGGTATTACATGATATTGTATGTTTATACCAGGAATGGTGGCATTTAAAATGGTGGATTTAAAATTCTTGTTGCAGAGATTCATTGTGAGGCACTGCCATGTGGGAGATACATTGGGAAAGGAGGACATCTGTGTTTTCTCCAAAATCATGTCATAAAAGTGTTTGGTGTCTGAGTCTTCCTGAAATGTGTCCTGGGCACCAGTATATGTAAAACTCAACCTTCACCCTCACCAAAGCTTTTGCTTGCCCTCATTACCATTTCTTATTTCTTGGCAGGAATGTTTCTGATGCTCTATAGTATCAATATGCATGGATTTCCTTCACATCTGGGTATTATATGTAACCAATTGCATTACACGGTTGGCATTTCCACAAAGGTGTATCTGCCACTCCCGATTAAGACAGAAATAGTTGGCAGTGGTAGATGCCATATCCCAGCCTGACTGTTCTTGAAAATGACACCTATCATAACGATGGCACTGTCTTTATTAGCAGCTGTCAGTTAAGATAAGGCTTTGGAGGAAAAAAGAAATCAACTCTATTCTAGGCATGGTTAATATATTTAGGATTTTTGAGAGGTGTTTGATTTTTTTGGTGTGTGGTGTTTAGAAAAAAAGTACATTTTTTAATATGCAAAATACAAGTAGCATTCTCAAACACTGACTCCAAAAGGCTCTTTTTTATATAGTAGATAGTGGCAAAAATGTGTTTGCTTTCTGCTTTGTCTATAGAGCAGATCCCATTTCCTTGGACTATGTGGAGTGGATTTGCTTTAAGGCTTGTGTTTGATCCGTGCCTGCCTCTTTAGAGTACAGCACTTAGCTCCTCAAGAAATAAACTTATTTTGGTATTATAAATTCAGAG
Source organism: Lipotes vexillifer (assembly GCF_000442215.2). Taxonomy (NCBI): domain Eukaryota; kingdom Metazoa; phylum Chordata; class Mammalia; order Artiodactyla; family Lipotidae; genus Lipotes; species Lipotes vexillifer. The sequence goes on along the minus strand of NW_006796749.1, from coordinate 157,619 downwards.
ACTTTCTAAACTTGTTCTGTACAGTGCATCTGATGACACAGCAGAGAAATCATTCATTAAATTAAAATACTTAAGGCATTATACAGTGGCAAGAAATTGAAAACATTGTCCACGATGGAAAAGTAAACAAAGAAAAATATAATAATTTTAACATCTATAGACTACACCAGAAGGAATAACGGACTATTTTGGGTTATTCGTTATTGTTCACTAATTTGAGACATATACTGTTTTCCACAAAGGGGATCTGAATGAATGGTTAAAAATAGAAAGCCGAAATAAAGGTGTTTAAATTTGACCTTGACCCTGTTTCACATTGTGACCTCCAGCAATTCTCAGTGGAGCTAGATTTCAAAGGATCTCAAGAGACCTTTTTCCATGCATACAAGTTTCCGCATGTAATTGATTTGGGCTGAATAGATTTTGAACACAATTGATTTGCTTGAAATAATGCTAAAGGACCAGCCTTGAGCAGTTCAGGTACAATTCATGTGAGTCAAGTTCAAATAAATTGGATTCGACCTTAATCACTATCCCCTCAAAAAAGGGCTTGCAGTCATTAGAGGGAATACCATCCAATTATGTATAAAAATTGATATGAGTTGTTTGAATTGGAAACTGACCTCCATACACAAAACCTCCTTTTGAAAACTTGGTTACTACCTTCTATTTCCCTGTTTCACCAGCTGTAAACTGAGGATAGAAACATTTACTGTTGCCTCCCAGTGGCAGTTGGAGGATTAATGAGCTAATATTTGTTAAGTGTTTTGAGGATAAAAGTGCCAGCTATTATTATTACTAATAAACCATTTTTCTCCAGTGTAATTTTGGACAGCAGCCATTAAAAACCCATTGCTGTACTTAACAGTACAACAGTCTGCTACAGCCTAGCATTTACTGCCTCAATTAAGCATGCATTCCGCTTCCTTTGCCCCTCCAAATTCTGAGCTGATGAGGAGGGACAGAAAGGTTTGTGTCATCATTTCCCAAGTTCATTTAAATAATGGGTTTAACAGACTGGATGCTTCTGGTGGAGAGTCCCTTGATTGTCTCCTCTTAAAACTAGAATGTGTCCTTAATGGGAGGCTAATTTGGCTGTCCTTTTGGTTCTGTGTCCTATGAAGGGAACGGAGGCCCTGTTCTAGATTTTTATTCAACTGAATTTACATTGCACTTACTGTCTTTGAGGATCGCATGCCAATATGGTTTTGGTTATTTACAACTGGTTCCATAAATGAAACAAGATTATGTGGGTGGCTGTAAGTGTATACGTGCATGGGGTGGGCAGGAGGGTGTGCACTGTTCACAACTCATGCTAAAACTGAAGTGGAAAACTGAAGTAATTACACAGCTATTCCCAGTCCATAAATATTAAAAAAAGAAAAATTGGAAGCCTTGAATAATACAGAGTAGTTTATTAATCTGTAGTTAACATATCCTATTAAATACTTTCAATCCCAATTTATTTTGACCTATGTAGATGTCCTAAAAATAAATATTTCTCACCTATTGCCAAAACAATGCTCATCTTCCTCCATGCTGTTTTACTGCTACAAATAAGAGTAAAAATGTCAAATAAATCAATGACTGTAATGATAGGTATTCACTTGGAGTTTACTCACCAGGTAACTCCAGTATTTAAAATCCTAAGCTAGTATCTAAAAATTGAACAAAAGAGGCATCATAGCAACCTAAATCTAATCTCTGCAAAAATCCACCAAACTGCAATCATTTTATTGTGGAAAGACCAACCTCATTCGATGACTATTTACTCTTAATTTAGAAGCATCCCAGTAAGCTTAATTGTCTGTTTTATTTTAGCAGACAACAAGATAAACTGCAAGTTAGAGCAGATGAAGGAAATGTTGCAGATTCATTCACAGACAAAAGAATTTACAGCTAACGTCTCTTCAGCAAGGGATAAGGATAGAAACACTAGAAAAAGACAACTCAGAAATCATGAGTATATGGATGGTTCTGAGTCATTAAGAAATTACAACATAGTTTAAAATAGAAAAGATAAATTTTCATGTATCACCTATAGGAGTACAGATCATTTATCTGAAAATCACGTAAAACCCTCTTAACTAGTGATGTAGCTGTTTAAGAATGTTAAATACAAATACAAAAGAGCAATAATAAAACCTCCAAACCTTTTATAAGACGTCCTTCTAGAAGCAATGTACTGATAACTATCCAAGGTACTATTCTTTGCAGATAAGATGTTGTATTGCCCACTATAGGGAAATCACAGTGTATTTTTTTATTACTATCACTTAGGGAGACTGGGCTGTGTAAATACTGTCACCATTCCATTGACTTCTGAAACTGAGTTCACGCTATTTTCATCATTTATTTTGTTGAATTGTGTACCGGGAATTCACCATATGGCTTAAAACTGTTTAAGACCTCAGTAGATACGTGTTTTGCATATGAGATTCTTGGGGAAATACACAAGCTGCTTATTGTTTGGGAGAAAAATACCTGGAGGCTTATGTGTAGCTAAGAGGGGAAATGATGAAAAATGATTGAGAAATGTGACCATGTAGCAGTTTATGTAAAATGTGAAGGGGCGTTGTCCCATAAATCTATTGCTACGTGGCAAACTAACCCATAATTTAAACAAGTTAAAACTCTATTTTATGAAGTTTCATAATTTTGTGGCTCAGGAATTCAGCCTGGGCTGGGGTAAGTGATTTCTTTAGCCCCACCTCGTAACAACTGAGGTCACCCCGTGGTTTTCAGATGGTGGCTAAGCGGGACTGGTGGCCCCAAGACGGCTTCACTTGCAGGTCCGTTGTTTTAGCCAGTTGGGTTGAGCTCAGCTGGGCTTCTCTTCCTTTTCATGTAGCCACATGGCCTCTTCACTGGTTTCTGCAACAGATTGTTGGACTTCTTGCGTGATGGCTCAGGGCTCCAAGAGCTAAACTTAGAAGATTGTCAGTTGTCTTAAAGGCCAGGTGTGAGTAGCCCTTCCGCTGTAATCCGTTGGTCCAAGCCATCAAAGACTATTCCAGATTCAAAGGGAGGACTCATCTAACTACCTTGCTGGAGGATTCTAGTAGACATGGTAGGAAGAAATTTTTTTTCAAAGACATGCTAATAACAGGATTATCAAGCCCACTGTGACACCATGTACTTCATACACGATTGATTAAAAAGTGGAAGAAACATAGAACAAGTAGAACTACTCTCTGTCCCACGGGGATACTCCTTGGTCCTCCCCAGTTCCTAAATATCTTAAGCCCAGGAAGACAAATGCCTTTGAGAAGGGAGTGTGACAAGAGGGTGAACTTGGGCTCCATGGAAATGCCTGTGGTTTTGTCTGGACAGAGAGGCTAGAGTTGAGAGTAAGGGAGGGACGAGTTGGCCAAGAATACTTTTGGCTAAAGATTCTTTAGTGGGACAGGCTTTTCTGATGCTTTTGTCTTCTGACCCATTTACATTTATCCTTACTCTTCTCTGTTTACCTTGGAAATGGCTTGGGCGTGGGAGAACCAGGAGTACCTCCTCAGAGTCAGAAGGGCCAAGGTGGAACCCAAAGGCCAGGAATCAAGGAGGTGACTGCTTACATTACATAAGGCACCAGGCTTGAGGAGGGAGAGAGAGGAGCTGCTCCATTTCCTTCTATTTGTCCATTACAGCCACACGTGGAAAAGGAAGCAGGCTTCTTGGCCTGAAATGATGATTGTGCATTTGGCTGCAACCCTGCTTCACCTGTAACTTTCAGAAGCATGGCTGTAATGGGAAGGCGCTAATGGGTAGCGAGGACTAACATTATTCTTATTTCTTCTTGTGCACAGAACAATAAGCAGGTTAAGAATATATAGCCGGGGAGCTTTCTTGGGCTATTTCTTTCTCTTCAAGTGCTCACTGAGAGTGGCTGAAGAGCACCTACCGCCATGCCTGATGTAGGTTCCGTTCGTGTTCTCATTGCTTCCGCCTTTCTATCTTCTCAAATCCTCCCATCATATCCTTCCTTCTATAGCATGTCATTTTTCTCTAAGTACTTGGGAGCCAAGCATGCTATTTTTCTTATACCTCTGACTCCCACCTTTCTGATAAACGGGAGTAGATGTGTTTCTCCTGCAGTCTTGCCGAAAGCACCGGCAGAGTATTGCACTATGTTTTTCATATTTCAAAAATTATGTCAACAGGCAAAATGCAATATAGGTAACCCTAAAAGGCTATGCTACGGTGTATTTAATTCTATACTGGTAATGCTTTAAATTGCCTTTGAAAGACACAATGTATGTACATTTAATTTGATACTCATAGGGGCTAGCTATTTAAGCAAGGTAGGTATTGACCCTGTTCAGAGAGTTAAAGGGACTCGTGGAACTCATATGTGTGAATGTGGAACTAGAAATCAGGTCATCTGATTTTGTCTTAAAGTTATTTTAATGGCAAATCATTTGTGACTGATAAAAGATTTCCTTATTCAGAAAATACAAGTTTTCTGAACAGGTTTCATTTTTCAGTGATATAACCTAAAGCCTTATAAATTTTAAATTCTGCTCTCTTGGATCTCAGAAAAGAAAATGAAAGGAATGGCAGCAGTTGATGGTGGTTGTAAACTGAGGTTTCTATAATGACTTTGTACTTAAAAAAATGATTTGGACTACTGAAACACAAGCAATCCTAGGTTTCCCCACAGTTTTTTTTTTTTTTTTTTGATATAGCAAATACATTTTTACTGTAGCAGAGAGCATCTTTTCTCCCATCTCCCTTTAGCAATTTGCCATTTTCTGTCCTCTTTAACCTTTCTCTACTTTAAACAACCGGAAAACCTGCTTCAGCTTTCTCCTTGACACACTGAGATTTATTTCTCATGAGGTATTCCGGAAAATTCCTTGTTCAGCCTTCTAATCACTAGACCACTGCAACCTTTCTCTCGCTGGATTTCTGCATTTTATTGTCGCCCGTCTCCACTAAGACCTAAACGTCACTGTTAAAATCCCCTTTCTCACTTGTCACTTTGACCATAATGTCACTTCCTGAAAATTTCCCCTGGCTCCCCACTGCTCTGCAGGCCAAGTAACTGTCATACTTGGTTTCCACATCCAGCTGGGCTCAGGCTTCTTGATTCCTCTCTTCTTTCTTGTATCCTTAGAGACCCCCTCCACTTACTGGCCAGCTCGTTGCTCCTGTCCGTCTTCTCAGACACATTTCCTGCTGTCCTTTCTTCTTAAAGTCACTGGTCACTCAGTAATCTACAATTCTCTAAGACTGTACTCGCTGAAATGTAACCATTGTCACGATTTTTGTCTTATCTTTGTGCCGTCTACCATAATTCACTTAAATTTTTAACTGGCTCATTATAAAAAGACACTGACTTAAAATGTAAGTTTTATTTCACTACTATCAGTGAAACACCAGTGTCAGTGGGAAATAATGAAAGGTCACTACAAACTTGAATACAATGAAAACAACCCAAGGTCATTACATTCTAGCGAGGTCCTATTGCCTGACCAAGGCTCCAGGCTTAAGTCCTGCTCCCTCTTTATGAAACAGCAAGATTAGAAGAGTTAAAGCACTGTTAATGATATATTAGAACCTACCTGAGACTTCCAGGTTTTTATTAGTCAGAAGGATTAAAAGAGAAAGGATGTTCACTTACATCCTGCCCAAAGCCACTTTCTAAGATTGTCTCAATACTGAGACTACTACTCTAGGGCATGCAACCCAACTGTAGGAGGGTGAAGACACCCCTAAGAAAAATTCATCACAGTCCTCCTCTCTCTTTATTCTATTATGTTCCTGCATTTAATCTTTATGTGAAAATTTAGGAAGTTCTTGCTGTGTGGAAATCACTACGCTGAATGGACAAATTCCAAGATGAATTAGACACGGTTGGTGGCCTGAAGATGCTTACAGTTACCACTGAATACATGCCCGTAAAATGTTATTAATATGAGTATGTCTAATTAAAGAGCTGGGACAAGTACACAAATAAGTATACTGCAAAATAAAGGATTATAAATGCCATTGGAATGTACTGACAATGTGTGGTCAAAATAGAGAAAGGTTACTTCCAGCTTGTGCACTACTAAAAGGTGTCAGGGAAAAGGCAGAACTTGAAAGGCAAAGACGAAATTCCATTTCAGTTATCATTCCTCTGAAACAAAATAAATGTTCAAGCCCTATTTAATGAGCATTTGATTTTTAGCAGTGTTTGTCACAGTGTAATCTAGTGCTGTTTGAGAAGATCTGAAGTGTTAAAATGTGATCTGAATACCTTTCTCAAGTTCTGAAAGACCTTCCCACGTATTATAAAAGAAGAGCCCTCCCTAGTTTGAAGTGGGCTTACAGAAAGCCAAACATTTGGAAGATGGTACCGTCACAGCATCTGCGTTTAGGGAGCCAGCCTAATGCCTGCTTGACTGGCAGAGAGGTCAGGGGTATGGGCATCCTGAGCCATCGTAGGGATGCTTGGTGCCAGTGACCTTGTGAAGTGATTTTCAGTTTTAAGATGGCCAGGAAACCAGTAGAAAAACACAGCACTATCCTTTTTTTTTTTTTTTTTTTAACAGTCGGGTTAATTTCTCCTCCATGTTTCAGGGTACTGCTATTTCTGCGTTCTCTAGTCTTTTCTAGGACCTCATTCTTAGTCATGGAAGCTCAGATAATGCACATATGGTCATTCTGTGGTCAGTTTTCTAAACATAATATGCATATGTGAAATGGAAAAAAGGGGAAACAGGAAAGTAATGATAAGGACTTCACATATTAGGGTCTGACTATGAAATATCAGGATTCTCTAAATTCTTGTTTATTGGTATAATCTCACAACTTTAAGTAATTTTACTTTTTAAAAAAGGTACAAAAATGAACACCCACAGTATTGATTAGTAATGGATCTTCTTCCTTCTGATGGCTCCTTGAATACGGCACCCTGTGTTAATTGCTATGAATTTTTTATTCTTACCTAGAAATACACAAAAATCCAGAGTTCTCTTGGAAGAAGTGCTTCCGTTGGTAGAGTTTATAAAGCAGTAGTTACAGTGATGTGAAATATCCTTACAAAGAATAATTATGTGCATCTACTAAGTAACAGTGTCAAGGCATAATGTAGAGTTTAAAAGTTGAGAGCTTAGGGCCTCCCTGGTGGCACAGTGGTTGAGAGTCCGCCTGCCGATGCAGGGGATACGGGTTCGTGCCCCGGTCCGGGAGGATCCCACATGCCGCGGAGCCATGGCCGCTGAGCTTGCGCGTCCGGCAGGGGGAGAGGCCACGACAGCGAGAGGCCCACGTATTGCAAAAAAAAAAAAAAAAAAAAAAAAAAAAAAGTTGAGAGCTTAAACACTGCCAGCACGCACACATACTCACATACGTGTATGTAATTGCTCTTTTGCAAATCTACAGAACCTCCCTTATGTTGCATTCACTCTCTTAGGCTATGCTTTCTCATAAAGCATTCATCAGCAAAGTGAAAACCTCTTAAAATTGTCAGTGGGTTTGCTTATGCCACTGTATGCTTATTGAGGGCAAAACGCAACATCTATTTCTTGGCCACATACTAGGTGATTAATTATAAAACTGTTCTGTGCATTGAACCATCTCTCTCAAAAGGTTTACAGCTTGGCTTTGACAACGGTGTCATTGACATCTGTTGAATGATTCAGTGGTGAAATTTACCTCTGGGTTTGCCATATTATGATTTCTAAATTTGTTTGACTTTCAACATTTCCACTCGTTTTTCATTTATTGGTTCCATGGATCAGTCAGTTTTATCAAATTTGTCAACTGCCAGCCTAAACCTTTGAAATTTGATATAATGAATGTTCTGAGTGAGACTATATATATTTGGAGATATTTTAAACCTAAGAATTTAGGATCTGAGACCTAAATGCCAGAATATGTAAACAAAATATGGTGTTTAAAAAATACTGCTGTATTTTAGAGGGACACTACCGATCAGGTGATATTCAAAATCTGACGTCTAATGGTGCAGCTTTAAACTGAAGTACACTGTGGGAGAAATAGTATTGCTGGTATTTGAAGTTTGGGCTCATTGAGGGTAAAATGTATCTTTGAGGGAATATGGCACAATAATTCTAAATACTACAGTTTTGTTTTCCTTTTTGATGTCCCATGATTACAAATTTGACTCTCCTATATGACAATTGAAAAAAGAATCTCCCTGCTGTTTGTATTCTTTTTAATGTTGTCAGGAGAAGAATTAAAGCGACTATTATCTTTTATAAAGCTAATGAGAGTGAATTCTGAAATAATGCACTAGAGAAAGCTTTTTCTAAAATTTTTATGTATTGATTTTGGCTACACCAGTTCTTAGTTGCGGCATGTGGGATCTTCATTGTGGCACGCGGGATCTTTAGTTGCAGCATTTATGTGGGATCTGGTTCTCTGACCAGGGATCAAACCCAGGCCCCCTGCATTGGGAGCACAGAGTCTTAGCCACTGGATCACCAGGCAAGTCCCTAGAGAAAGCTTTTATGAATAAAATAATGTCCTCTGAACCCTAGAATAGTCAATGTACACCAGACCTGTTTATAAAAAAGAAAGAAAGTTTGTGCTTACAGATGCCACTAGTAAGATGTGGCTTTGCTAGAAGAATCTCAACATCATATTTCCCCTAACGTTGGTAATTGCCTGTGAGTAGTGGCAGTATACTCAGGAGACTTACTTCCTCCTTAGGCACGTGCCATCGACCACTCAAGGAGCGTTGCTGGACATTACTTTGACACTCACCAAGGGGACCGTACATTTTGAGAAAGGGTTCCTAAATATTCACACCTAGATAACTAGCATTTTACCATTTTCTAGCATTTTCCCAATTTGGCGGTGGTTTCTGCATGCCACACCCAGACTTCCTTTCTTCAGCAATACTGATGAATAGAAATGCCTTGATAGAGGCTCCAAAGCTAACAGCAAATTCAGCAGCACAGAAAGACTCCAAATCGTGTTCTTCTTTGTCAATATTTTCACTAGGGCAATGTAAGATATTAAATCACCTGGAATTAGTTATGTGCCATTTCAGCTACACTTTGAGCTCAATCTGCTACAAGCTGCTTGTGCTGGTTAGCAGTTTAAAAGTCTGCAGAGGAAGGAAATTTTTACTAGCTTGATTTTTTTCCCCCTTCAGTCCTGTGTGCATCAGGGGAGGAATTACCTTCTGTGCAACTTGGTCTGACCAGATTGATGCTGGCAAGGAACCATATCAGAAAAATTTACCTATGGGGCTGTAGCTATGCTCCCAAATAGAAGACAGAAGAACCAGCGTCTTCAAGTGAAGTGTGTGTGTGTGTGTGTGTGTGTGTGTGTGTGTGTGTGTGTGTGTGTGATGTGCATAGTTTTGATTTCAAGGAGTCATTCATTCATTCCTCAAATATTTATTGAGCTGTTATAAATCCCAGGCACTGTGCTAAGCATTAAGGGGAAGACAGATTCCCTGCCCTCTCATAGTTTGCCATTACTGACAATGTCAGCCAATAAATAAATAAACAATAAAATCATTACAGGAAAGAAACAAAGGACTGTGGTAGAGAAAAATGAGAGAAGGAACTTACTTTGGCAAGGGCTGTCTGAGAAGGTGTCTTTCAAGCTGAGCCAGAAAGGAGAGAAGGCAAATAGGAAAAGAGCCAGAAGAGCAGAGTTCCAGGCAGAGGGGCAGGGAGTGGAAAGGCAGTGTGGAAGACACGAATTTGGCGTCGTCTGGAACTGACAGAAGGCTGAGACCTGGAGTGCAGTGAGCATGGGAGAGCTTGGCACGGGTTGAGGTTAAGGCAGATCATATAAGGCCTTCTAGGTCATGCATGAGAATATGCATTTTAAGTGTAATACAGTAACTTCAAAAAAATCCAGGCAGTTAAGCAACTTAAAAAAACATTTATACAATTTTAAAGGTTACTTTCCATTTACAGTTATTACAGAATATTGGCTATGTTCCCTGTGTTGTACAATACATTCTTGAGCCTATTTTACACGCTAGAGTTTGTACCACCCAGTCTCCCACCCCTATATTGCCCCAATACTGGTAACCACTTGTTTGTTCTCTATATCTGTGAGTCTGCTTCTTTTTTGTTATATTCACCAGTTTGTTGTGTTTTTTAGATTTCACACGTAAGTGATATCATACAGGATTTGTCTTTTTGTATCTGACTTATTTCACTTAGCATAATACCCTCCAAGTCTGTCATTGTTGCTGCAAATGGCATTATTTCATTCTTTTTTATGTGTGTGTGGTATTTCTTTGTGTGTGTGTGTGTGTGTGTGTGTGTGTGTGTGTGTGTGTGCGCGCGCATGTGTATACCACATCTTCTTTATCCATTCATCTATTTACGGACACTTAGGTTGCTTCCGTATTTTGGCAGTTGTAGATAATGCTGCTTTGAACATTGCGGTGCATGTATGTTTTCAAATTAGTGTTTGTGGGTTTTTTTGGATATATACCCAGGAGTGGAATTGTTGGGTCATGTGGTAGTTCTATTTTTAGTTTTCTGAGAAACCGTATACTGTTTTCCAAAGTGGCTGCACCAATTTACATTCCCACCAACAGTGTACAAGGGCTCTCTTAGCATCCTCACCAACATGTATTGTGTTCCTGTTAATGACAGCCATTCTGACAGGTGTGAGGTGATATCCCATTGTAGTTTTGATTTGCATTTCCCTGATGACTAGCGATGTTGAACATCTTTTTATGTGCCTGTTGGTCATCTGCATTTCCTCTTTGGAACAATGTCTATTCAGTTATTCAGGTGGTTTAAGCGACTTGATCTGATTTATGTTTGTAAAAAAAAATCGCTTTTGCTATTGTGTGAAGACTAGATTATGATGGAGAGCAAGATCTGTTGGTTTTCCACATGGGAGATGAGGACGATTTGGACTTGAACCAGGGTGTGATAGAGGGGATTTTGTAAGCGAGACTGTTTATTGTACTTCTAATAAGATGATATGGGTGGTTTGGGGGTTGTTATAAGGAATAACACACAGCCCCTGCAGGCAGAAAACCTACATAGGAAACAACCAAAGAATAAGGAGTTGTGTGATGACAAGGTTTAAGATATTTGTTTCCATGCTGCTTAGTAGCAGAGTGAGTTGTATGAGCCCCAGGGGAGCTCAGGGCTGGGGTGAGTGACATTTAGTGAGCTTCTGGTCTGGATGACGGCATGCAATTGCAGAAAGAGTACATGCACACTACTCTTGCGAGAGAACTTGCTTATTAATTTGTACAGCAGTTTTGTGTTGGGTGTAGAAGATGGAAGACATTTTCCATTCAATTATTGATCGTAAGCATGATGTATGTTGGTTGAAATGGTGAGATGATTGTTTCAAATAGAATTTAGATATCTTTTTTGCTTGCTATATATTAATGTTTCATATTAAGTGTCCCCAGGTCAATATAGGACACATTACTCACCTCCCTCCTTCCTAGGAAAGAACCATTCTACCATTTAAAGGTTTACTGAATAGAAAATAAAGTACACTGACTTTAATCCAGATGCCTACCCTATTTTTTGGCATGTAGATGTCAAACGCTGCTAAATGTGTTCCTCTTCTAGGAGGATTAAAGTTTACACTTTGGGTATTTATTTTCAAATCTATGTGAAAAATATCTATCACTTATGCTGAGAATGACAAAAAGAACGAAGAATAGTTTTTAAATTGATAAGAAAAAAAGACAACACAATGGGAAAATGGGCAAAGAGAGAGCACACATTTCAGAAAAATGAGGCTCAAAATATATGTAACAATATTTAACTTTTTGAGTAATCAGGACAGTGCAAATTAAAATCACAGTAAAAACAAACTGGTTCATCCATAGCATGGACTACTACTCAGCAGTCACAAATAATGAATGCTGATATACACAGTAACTTAAATGACTCTCAGAAGCATTATGCTTAGTGAAAGGAGTCAGACAAAAAGTCAAACGGTGGGTGATTTCGTTTATCGATATATGATATTCTGGGAAAGGCAAAACTGAAGGGACAGAGGTACGATCAGTGACTTCAGGGACTGGTGGGTGGGGGTTGGGGGTGAGGAGATGGATATTTTCTATTTTGATTATAGTGATGTTTAAACAACGGCATGCTTTTTTCAATACCTGTTGAATTGTTCATTTAAAATGGTATGTGAATTATACCCCAATAAAGCTGATTTTTAAAAAATCACAGTGAGAAGCTGCTTAACATTTATTAGGCTACAACAATGAAAGCCTCTAGTGCTGAATGTTGTGAAGATTCCAGGAAATGGAAGCATTCATACTCTGCTGGTATGAGTGTAAAGTGACATAATCCCCTTTTGGAGGAGGAATTCGCAAGAGCTAGAAAGGTTGAAAATGTTTACACCCTGGAATGCCCAGCCACATGCTCATCCACATGCCTGCTATGTGATCACCCAAGAGAAATGCTCACACATGTGCTCAAGGAGAAATATACAAGTATGTTCCATGCAACCATTTATAAGTGAAAAACAAACAATAACAAAAAAACCCAAAAATCAAAACCCCCCAAAACAACAACCCAACCTAAATGTCCTTCTAAAGGGAATGAATAATTTGACATATATAAAATATTTAATATATAGATCTTGACTTTTATAGAACAGTTCAAGTGAATGAACTAAATCTAAATGTAGATTTTGAAAACAACAGTTTACCTGAAAGAAAGCAAGTCTCAGAATGACACCTTGCGGATGATACCAATTATGTGAATTAAAAAAACTCATACAAAATTATATTGTCTTTGTAGAAAAATATAAAACATGTATTGTTATACACCAAGTGGATTATGTTGCTTCTTTCTGGAAGTGAAGGGAAATGGATTTTTTTTTTTCCTTTTTTGGTCACACCATGCGTCATGTGGAACTTCCCCGACCAGGAATCAAACCCACGACCTCTGCAGTGCGGAGTATTAACCACTGGACCACCAGGGAAGTCGGGAAGTGGAACTTAGAAAAGAAATTTAAGGGGCTTCGACTTGATTTCTTGTATTTTATTTATTTAAAAAGTTGAGTTATGAAGCAAATATGACAAAATATTAGTATTTGTTAATTCTAGATGGCAATCATATAGGTATTTCTGTATTATTTTTCTGTATTTAAATTTCTTCGTAACATAAAAACACCTAAGCTACAATGTGAAATTGAAAATTTAGAGTTAGTGGTTTTGAGTCCTCAGTTGTGGAAACATTATCATTAGAAGACTGATACATGAGTTTGTTTCAGCTCCTGATTACAATGCCAGTATATCAGAGGATTTACCTGTACTAGACCGTAAAGGTATTCAAAGATTCACTTGCTTAGAGCTAAGCAAAATCTCATGCCTTTCCACTTTCAACATGGTAGTTGTGAAAAACTAGGCAAAAAAAAATCAACTCAGTCTCTTCTTTAAAAGAGTAGAGGGGATCTACATAGTAACATTCCAGTACTTACACAAAGTTCAAAGACATACTTTAGTAATACTTGCAATATCAGATAATCTTCCCAGTGTTCTTCTCAGTTCTGTAAGTGTTCTTATCTTATCTTGGAATATAGATGAGCACACCACTGAAGAGAGTTTAAATTACTTGTTTCATATTAAGTTAATAAGACTGTAGATGCTTTGTTTAACTTATACAAGATACTAATCCATTTTACCTTAATATTAAGTGGCTTAATTTATGCAAATATTTTATGTGTTCAATAATAAATATGAGACTATCTACATGACAAATCTTATTTAAAGACTTAAGTGTCTGTAAACAGCAGTGTAATTTTAATTTTGGCTTAGAAATATAATATGACTTCATCTTCTTATAAAATAATTAGGATGAAGGCAGCATTTCTATGAACCCAAAAGAAGTACCAAAAACTGTCCCTCAAAATTAAAATGTGAGTTCTTATCTACACATTTCTCTACACAAACTACATTAGTTTCCTATTGTTGCTATTAACAATTACCACCAAATTAGTGGCTTAAATTTCTTCTCTTACCATTCTGGAGGCTACAGGTCCTAAAATCCAGATGTCAGTAAGGCTGTGCCCCCTCTAGAACCTCTAGGGGAGAATCTGTTTCTTATATTTCTCAGCTTCTGGAGTCTACCTGCATTGTCTCATGGCCCCATTCTTCATCTTCAAAGCAAGCAGTGTATAGCATCTTTTAGTTTCTCTGCTCTGTCCTTTTATTCTCTTTTCTGACCCTCACCCTCCTACCTTTTCCCTGTAAGGACCCTGTGATTACATTGGCTCCATTCACGTAATCCAGGATAATCTCACTGTCTCAATATCCTTAATTTAATCACATCTGCAAAGTCCATTTACCATGTAAGGCAACATACTTACAGGTTTCAGGGATTAGCATGTGGACAACTTTGGGAGTCATTATTCAGCCAAACATACCACCCTTCAAACTATTTCCTGGTTGAAAGATTCATAATATTAAGTGACCTTTGGGTGAAAGCTTTATGGTCCATCACTATCATATGATATAAAACAGTGATACCTAAGTGAACTGTTATAGGAAAACAAATATACATGGTGATGTTAATATTAGAAGGTAAATGTTCTCTAAGTGTTGACCCATGGAGTTAACTTTTGTATGGGTTCAATACCATCTTTCTTTGGGACTAATCTGCTATTCAAAACGTGGTCAATTTTTGTAGTGAAACTGCTACTGTAACACGTATAAAGAATAAGACCTATCTGTGAAGATTGTTGCAATTACTAAATGGATTATTCTTTTAAAATCTGTTAGAACAGTGAGCAGCATGTAGCATTTGCTAAAAATGTATTTGCTGCAATTGTGAACATTATTAGATCCAGTGAAATATCAAAAACCATGTTGGTTACATCAAATTGCAGAGTTCTGTGGGAGAGAAAAGTGCAAAAAATTGATTGAAAGAACTCAGAAGGACTGTGTTAGGTACTAATTGACTAGAGGATTAAGTATATAAACCTTTTCTTCATTCAACGTGTAATACTGAGCTCTGAGTGTATACCAACTTCTCCATTAAGTTCAGGAACAATACTGAGCAACTGGATTGCTACCTACGCTAAAAGCACCTACCGTCTAGCTCAGTAGGTAGACAATGAATAGATGAATAATAAGTGCTGCGATGGAAGCTGTACAGGGTATCAGACTGTCCTTTATGAAGTGTGTCTTAGTCCTTGTCAAAATATTTTCTTGTTGAAAATGGAAAATTTTTGGTGAACACTGAAATGCATGTCAGATTAATTCATGCCTATTATTTCAGGTAAATAATTTCACCAAGAGTCTTCATGGTAAAATTAATATTTATATCATATAAGAAAGTAGCAGGTGTATTGGGTTGGCCAAAAAGTTCGTTTGATTTTAAGTAAAAAGACACAATTTTCATTTTCACCAAGAATTTTATTGAACACCCTATTCACTAACCGAATGAACTTTCTGGCCAACCCAATAGATATTACCAGGGTTTATAAGGACTATAAATGGTAGCCATGTCCTTCCCACCCCATGTTCATCTTACTTTTACTTTAATAACCACCTGTGAATGTCCATCTATTAAAACCAAGTACGGAGCCGTCTCGTAAATCACTTTCAATATTTGTTTCTGCCTAACTGTTTTCATAGAAAAGCTATATGAGAAGAAACATAAGGAGACAGGAAGTGATGCATCTGCCCGGAGAAGCAAGACCTGAAGTTGGGGTCTAGAGTAGCACTGGGTATGTGTGCTCCACTTAGTGATGCTGCTGAGATATCAGTGCTAGTTCCTTGGACTAAGTAGGCGAGTATTATGCTTCTGAGCTAACTGAGAAAAAAAAATGAACTAACCAAAACCCTGTCTTTCCTCTTAACATTCTTAATTATTATTATATGAAAATAAGAGCTAAAAGGCTCATATCATTTTGAAAGACAGTAGGTGACATGTGGCACGGCGCTGGCACGTGTGGGCCCTTCCTACAGTTTTCGTGCTGACACGTCACTGCAGAAATGTCGCCTGTCTTTATTGCTTTGGAGGCTTCAAGCCTTTCAGGCAAATTGCTCTCCTTTGTGCGCCTACATTCTTTTCTCCTCCTGGATTTTCCTCTTTTGGTCTCTCCTCACTTTTCCCCATCTTTCTACTCTTTAAGATACCTGTACTCTTTGCATCTGACCTCCCACTGGCAATTTTGCTCTATTTGATTCCAACAGTGGAGTAAAGGGAAGGAAACCAGCCAATACTTGTGAGTGCACGTGGGGCTCCCTGGGATGTCCACACTGGCTCCAGGAAGATGACTGACAGCATTTCTCTTTTGCTCAATTTCGCTTATTGCAATTAAGGCCCTTGTGTATTAATCGATCTGCAGATGGATTGACATATCGATCCATCCATGCATCCATTTATTTTGGCGTGCAGTTTTGGTATAGAGGTAGACAGTGCCTAACTGGATTTCATCTATGACAAGATTGCTGTCAGGATTACAGAATCAGGGCTCAGAAGAAGTTAAGACCAAATTTAATGAGGTTATTGGAATATTTAACAGTAATATGTGTTCTTCAAGGGCATTTCAATTCACTTGAGTATGTAATGAAGGCGCAAGGCAGTTTTTGAAGAATCACTTTGCCTCTATCCAAGTGGTATGCTTTTGGATGGAATTACATTCAATCTAAGAGTTGAGAAATGTCCCTAAAAGGCTTACCCCAATCATCCAAAAAAAAAAAAAAAAAAAAAAAAAAAAAAAAAAGGGGTCTCCAGGAGGGTGCTTGTTCATGTTAAACCTCTTGATCCCATCCTATGTTGATCCTTTTACTTGATCTTACACAAACAAAATATCAATAGTAATAATTATTGTCAGAGGAAGGGCATTTTTTTTTAACTCTGCTTGTATTGCAGCTACTACATATCTGGCCTAAGAGAGGAAATCTTGGAGGGAGAATAGCTACCTTCATGGTACTATCCATTGGTCAATGCACTATTTATTAAACTTTGTTCTCCCACTGAAGAAAGAAAATTCACCTTCAAGGAATGAAATAGAGAACATTTTCTGACCCTGTAGTATAGTGCAAAGGGAAGAGACAGCTGATCTCTTTGGGGAGGGAGGTGTTAGGAAGGCCAGAGGCAGCTGTCTCAGAAATATAATAGAAAGGTGCCATAGGGACAGAACATAACTTAAAATAGGTGAATTTGAAGAGAGGAATTTTTCCTTCCCTCTTAACTTTTTTTTCTTCTCTTGAGCATACATAGTTCTTCAGCTAAGTGGTATCCTGTGATTAAATATAAAGCTCATGAAGCTCCTCCCAAAACTCATCCCAGCACCTGAATGGACCATTTCCTCCTTTATGCCCTTGTACTGATTTCTGTCGATACTTATCTTGCATATAATCTTTTGTCAATATGTCTTCTTTTAAATTGTAAGTTCATTGGTAACAACATATGTTAATCGTTTTTGTTGGTGCTCAATAAATGTTTGTTGAATGAATGAATGAACACTTGAATGAATTATAATGCTTAATAGAAACCTTTGAGACTTGCACATTTCTCTGTCAGTGGGGCTTTGCTTCTCTCTTTCTCCTGAGCTTTATGATATGGTATCTACATCCTAGGTGATCCAGTGTAAGGTTAAAAAACAGCCTCCAAGTTAAAAAGCAGGAATCTCAAGCTGTGTTTAGTACCTGAGTATAATCATAAAACAATGGTCTTCTTTAGTTCGAGGAAGGACTAAAACCTCAAGCCTCAGAAACCGTGAAACTGACCTAGATATTAGTGTGTCTTCCTAGCGTGGAATTAAGGGGTGAAGGGGAGGGTGTGGGCAGAGGCTGTGTGGCCACTTTGGCAGTCTATGAGTGATTAAGTGTCCATCATTGGATGAATGGATAAAGAAGATGTGGCACATATATACAGTGGAATATTACTCAGCCAAAAAAAAAAAAAAAAAATTGAGCTGTTTTTCTGATTAAACTGTGCAGAATTGTCTATTTATCTGTTAAGTGTTCAAGGGAATACCTACAGATGAATGTAAACATCTTTACTTATATGCTTATGTAAGTGTAAGTACATGTGTAACAGGTACGATCATTTTAATATCTTTAAAATGATTATACCTAAATGATTACTTTATTTCTAGTTATTTTTGTAGTGGAATAAGCCAGATTATAATTTACATAAATTGAATGCACACAACACTACATATCTTCGAGTGGTATATCATGTGGTAATACAATTTTGTAATGGCTCCTTAGCCCCTGTGAGAACCCACTTACATAGGATAGCCGTAGATTACTATCAAATCTAAGAAGATAAGCGTGGCATCTTTTTCATGTAGATTTCTAAATCCTTTGTTACTTTGAAATCAGCTTAATAGCATATTTTAGACTCAAGATAGACTGTCTTCTGGTTCCTGGTGATTGATTTAATGGTGGATTTGACCATATGTGTATTAGATATGGAAAATAATGTCCACTAAGTGGTGTAAGAATGTTCTTTTAGGGGGAAAAAAGTGATTTAAATCATTAGGTTCTCATGGGATCTCATTAAAGTTCTCTTTCTTTAATACATTGTGCAGCCTAATAGTTATCAGGCATCCTGCAGTGTGCATTGCTGATAGGTTAGTTTACATAGGATTAATTGTGTAATTTTGCAAACAATCAGCACGGTGAACATTGATTTTTGTATTAGCCTGCGTGTTGTTTCTAAGGAGATTCTGCTTTCTATTTTAAGGCGGTGTTACATTTCACCGTTTATTAATGATAATTTCTGCCAACATGGTTTATGTCTGATACAATTTATTAAGTCTGTCCTAATCTTTTTTTCTAATTGTTATTTCCTTCAGAAACTTCATTAATTTTGACCACTGATGTGTAAAAATGACAGGAAAAAAATGCCATTCCCAAAACGTTCACTGACCAGCTAGTTTTCCCCTGTGTCCATCCATAAGTTCCACAAATTTTGCCCAAAACACAGAAGCAAATTCAGTGGCATCCACTCCGAGTACACTAAGTGAATAATTAATGCAAGAAATAACCTGAGAATATTACATTTCCTAATCAAAAGAATGTGAATGTCCAGAGTAGAGTTGGCTTTTCTGAAATTAGTCCATTTTCTAGAATATATAGGTCTCTAGAGCCTAATATTTCCTTAAATATTTGTGGATATGGAAGTATTAGAGGAAAGGATTTTTTGCTTGAATTTTCCAGATAATTAATTCAGCTCTCAGCTACTAGTTTCTTCACTCTTGTGGAATTATAAAATGCCTATTGAGATTTCTGTGTGATCCTTATATCTGGGCTCAGATTGTACTTTGTAATGTTTAAGGTGGCTTTGAGAAAACAGAAAATAATGTTGATTGCATGCAATTTTAGCCTTAATCTGTTTCTGGTCTTGAACTTGCAAATTAATTATGTGCCTGTACCCCTCCTCAGTCCAGCATCCCAGCCTTCCTTAGATAAAATTTCCTCTCTCCATTTCACTGAGGGCTCACTAAGGGAAGGAGTTGAACCCCTCTTAGTGTTTGCTGCTTTTGTTTTGTTTTGCTTTGGATGAATCCTCCCACCCCGAGTTTCTGCCTTATTATAAAGACCTAATAAGGAGCTGTACAATGTAAGTACTTAAAAATGTGTGCTGAGTGACCCACTGGCCCCTATTGGAGGAACCCTCTTGAACATTATGTTGCCAGGGCTTCAAAAAGGAGCTTGTTTCTGAAGGATCAAAGGATCTCTTCTTGTATAATAAATACGGAGCATTCGGTATATAATGAAGAGAATAAAACATGTCTTTTAAGCTCCTGTATGAGCCCAGATTATGTGAAGAAACTAAGGAAGGTGGTGGTTCTCTAGACTTTTGTGTTATCACGTTAAACAGAAATAGATGAAAGCAAAGGCTTTAAACTGACAAAATTCCAAGTAGGAAAGCTCTGGTCCGCAGCTTGCTCACTGGTTCATAACAAACCACCAGCTGATGATTTGGAGAAAAAAAAAAAAAAGTTTTCCTTTCACAGTAAAGGATTGAGTTTGTTTTGTGTTATTTTAAACTGTCTAACTTCACAAGGTAAAAACCACTTTTTTTTTTTTAGCTTAGAAACTGGATTGTGACACTGTTGAGAAAGTACTAGAATTGGAATCACAATATGGTTTCTACACTTGACTTTTGTCACTTACTATGTGCGAAATTAAAGAAGTAACTTAGTTCATTGGATTGTATTTTTCCTGATTTATAAATGAACCTGATAAAATTCACAAAGTTATTTCAAGGATTAAATGAAAGGAGTCATGTAGTGCTATAAAATGTAAGATGTTATATTGTTATATAAGAAAGGTAATTTGCAATAAAATTTGATTAAACAATTATGATATATTTTAGTTCCCTGTTTTAAGGCTGAACATCCTCTGTTTATGTTGAATTTTATCTTGAGTGGTTTGAATGGTCCAGATCAGAGGGGATTTTTGAAACCATTATAATTGTGTTCAGTATATTTAATGCATGAATATGTGTGTATATTTCTGAAGAGTCAGCCTTCTCCAGATTTTCAAATGTGTTTGTGATTCTAATGGGGTTAAGAATCTCTTAATTGGATAATCATCACTAATTTTCATTTCACATTAATTGGTAGTCCTACTACTATAGGATTGGGTACCTGAAAAGTGAATTTAGTGTATTGGTTTATATTTACTTAGAGTTTTTGTCTAACTGAAATTCTGCATTATGTTTTACTATACTATCTCTTTTTCACATTCCCTGGGGGATAAAAATCAATGCAGATTGGAGATCTGAATACCTTTCCTCAATATTTATAAAAAATAAAAAATTACTTTGGTGATTTCCCATAATTAAGGCAGATTTTTTTCTTTCTTTCCTTCTCTCTCTTTTTTTTACACTAACACAACCACCATCGTCACTACCACCACTGCTGTCTTTTCTTCCTCTTTTGCTTTAAATGTCTTAGGTAATTGCAGATGCACAATTTCTTGGAGAACTGAAACAGGCCTAGCCCTAGGTGACCAAATGTAAAATTTTGCAAAATAGGATTGCATTAAATATTTTTTTCTAAATGTTGATTTTTGATATGCTAAAAAGTTAATGTTAATTGAAATTTTCAACCAGAATTGTATCTTTCGACTTTATTTCTTATTCTCTATCACCCCAAATGTATCTCACCCTCAATGTGTTGGTGTGATCCTTAACTATACTTCCGCCTTACCTAGCCCAAAATAAATTTTATTTTAATGAATATTTTTTAAAGCATCATTAGTGATTTTCTATCTCTTCATGTCAGAAATCTCTGATCCCCTTATATTTCTCATTGATTCGCTGATCAGTTTTTGGTAGGAGTGGAAGTCATGGCAATCACTGCTGGTTGACCAGAAAGTCATACTGGGAATTTGCATATTCATCTCTTTAACTCAGCGGTTTTGGCATCTACCTTGTACTGAGCTCAGTGTGAAGAGGCTCTGGGGAATCATGGTCTAGGTCTACATATTGGCAGGTTGTTAGAAATTATTAATTTGGTCTTTTGAGTGACACAATTATATTTGTATATTATTCTTCTTGCACACAGTTTCCTGGAGCCCTTCATACAGAATTATTTTGAGTTGGTCCCCATTAAAAGTATTTTGAGAGTTGTCATTGAATTTGCATATTTTCTTCTGCATTATGATTAATTAGAATTAACATTTTATTTTAATAAATTATAAGTTAAATAGTTACTATACCATTTAAAGTCTGTAAATAACAGTAGCCTACCTTAATTTTTGAACATCTTATGACATCTCTTTATAGCAGTTTTAGATTTTTTTTGAGTTTATCAGAGTAACTTTTCCATGCTTTGCTACTTATTTATTTTCACAGTTAGGTTTTTGCACTTAGAAATTTTTTATAGAACAAAGTTTTCATTTGCCAATGAGTGTATATAAAATATGATCATCATGTTACACATTATCTCTATTTTTTAAATAGAAACATAATTTTATTTTTTCCTGCCTTATTGAGGTATAATTGATGAATAAAAATCGTTTATATTTAAAGTGTACAACATGATAACTTGATATACATTGTGAAATGATTACATTTTTTCAGCCTCATCCCTTTTTTATTTCTTCTTTGTCTTTATCTTCAGTTTCCCCAAACTTCATATATCTTCTTGACTCTGCTCTGTTTTCTTAGACTTCTCAGCTGCCTCTCTTGCTTTCCCATACCCACCCTCTACCCTAAAACTGGAACACAGTTTCTTTCTTTTCAGCTTGATAAATTGAGCCATTTACTTACCTAGTTCAGATAACTATGCAGCCTTTGGGAGAAAAGTGTTTTCGTTTCTTATCATGTTCATTTTGGTGCAAAAAAATAATTCATGACTATTAAAAAAAATCTATTAAATTAGATCATATTTACTCTCTCCTTGCCCCTTTCCTCCCAAAAAACAATTTGATGTATTTGTTTCCAATGTTAATCCCCAGGTAGATATAGATACATATAATTTTTTTCTAAAATCAAGCTCAAACTCTATAAAATTTTGTTGGTTTCACCCAATATTATGACATAAGAAGTTTCTCTAGCATTCAGTATTCTTTGAAAATACATTTTAAAAAAAACCTACAAACTTTTCTAATACATAGCTATATTCTAAGTACTTAATTATTTCTCCGTTTCTGAGCATTTAGGTTGTTAATCAAAATTTTCATCATTATAAATTACAGGAAGTAAACATTTTACATTACTGTTCGAGTATTTTTTTCATATGTTTAATCTAAATCAAGCTAGATTTCCAGTTATGTGAATATTGGCCCAAGCATATGAACATAAAAGGTATGTTAGGGGGCTTCCCTGGTGGCGCAGTGGTTGAGAGTCCGCCTGCCGATGCAGGGGACATGGGTTCGTGCCCCGGTCCGGGGAGGATCCCACATGCCGCGGAGCGGCTGGGCCCGTGAGCCATGGCCGCTGGGCCTGCGCGTCCGGAGCCTATGCTCCGCAACGGGAGAGGCCACATCAGTGAGAGGAAAAGGTATGTTAGGTTATTCAATAAAGCAAAGTGTTCATAAAGTTATGTATAGCTAAACAGTGTATGATTTTTAGATATTCATTAGTATACATACATACATGTATGTGTGTATATTTGTGTGTGTAGCTGTACTACTAGTTGAATATCGATATATTAATTGGGGAAGGGAATGCACTAAAATGTTAGTAATATTTATTTTTGGCAGATGATTTCTATTTTATATGTATATATGTGTATACACATATGTATATATACACACACATACATATACATTTGTATTTTACCAAATCTCTACAGTGAACATTTATTACACTCATAATAAAGCAAAAAACCCCACACAGTTATCCACCTTAACCAATTGTCATTTCCTATGAAGCCTTTCTTTTTTTTTTTTTTTTTTAATAATTGTGTTTATTTTTTACTTGTTGACAGTTTGCTTTATTTATTTATTTATGGCTGTGTTGGGTCTTCGTTTCTGTGCGAGGGCTTTCTCTAGTTGTGGCAAGCGGGGGCCACTCTTCATCGCGGTGCGCGGGCCTCTCACTCTCGCGGCCTCTCTTGTTGCGGAGCACAGGCTCCAGACGCGCAGGCTCAGTAGTTGTGGCTCACGGGCCCAGTTGCTCCGTGGCATGTGGGATCTTCCCAGACCAGGGCTCGAACCCGTGTTCCCTGCATTAGCAGGCAGATTCTCAACCACTGCGCCACCAGGGAAGCCCCGTATGAAGCCTTTCTAACATGAATTCATGGGTGAAAATGAGTTTTTCATGGATGGAGTAGTGAAAGCACTTGAAAATTCTTTGTCTCCTAAGGTTCCCTGTGATGTGAAACCTTAAGTAGCTATCAAGACTAAAATACATACAGTGCTGAAAACATCTGGGGAAGGTGGACAGATTATTGAAATTTAGTCTTATTTCAAGGGCAGATTAGAGAGTGTAGCCCGGGTGTGCTTTGGTGAAGCTGAGAGGGAAGTAGAGGCTGAGGTCCACAGGCCAGTGGTGCAGGAACAGTGGAGACCAGTCAGGGGTTGAAAGCCGCTTGAGCAAATGCTCTGACCAAAGCAGCAGGTGGAATGGCTCAAGCAGGAAATTGGGAATAATATTCTGGGATCGGATTTGTTTAGACAGGTTCCTATTTTAGGAACATAGGGCTCCCCATTCATGGGTGTGCCTGACCACAGTGCAGGACACAGAGTAGGCAAGTAATAAATACTTGAATGAATAAACAACGACCCCTTGTGCAATGTTTTGGGACAGAAAGTCCTAATAATAGTCATGTTAACTTCCTTTCATACCTAAATGTGCCTGAAAGACTCTCAGGCAGTTTCAGTACATTTTCCAGTGTGACTTTTAATGGCCTGTAATTCCATTCTTTAATCATGATTTGAAATGTTTGTGTCACTAAGCTTGAAGCCCTAAAGAACAAGGGTCTGCTTTAAAAGTGTCCTGATGCTGCAGTAATATCTTTGGCAGTATTTAAGGCTATCAAAATTGTAAAGCTGCATCCCGGAGAAATGGTTTTGTAACCCTAGGCAATATGTAAATTCTTTCTGCCTTAATTTCTCATCTTTGGAATGAGAACCTTAAAAACAAAAAGTGTCTACCTCATAGAGTTGTACAGATGAAATTAATTCATAAAATACAGAATAGTTAGCACAATGCCTGACATACAGCAAGCGCCACATAAACATATCCTCTTATCATCGCTAAATGAGTCTGCTTTTGCTATTAACTTGCCCATGATCAACTGATTTGATCAGGCTTTTGTCAAAGGAGCCTCGCTTCTCTGATATATGAGATTTTTGTCACATACATTTTGGATCATATATAAAAGCAAAGTGCTCCTCAATCAATTGTTTTCAGAATTGCTACCACACATTTGTAATGGACATTCCTACTACCTGGGGAGACAGTCTCCAATTGCATTAGAAAGTAATATAAAATCAGAGCTAGGTCCTGTTTGAGATCTAAAAGATTATCTATTTGATTTATTCTTAAGTTAAAACATTGACGTTTTGCTTATTGCTTTCAAAACCATTTCAAAAATGATTTCTATTAATACTTACATGCATTTGACATATTGAGAAAACGGGGGAATGCCCCTGCCCATCATACTCCAAAGTAACAGGTCCTGTTCCTCCATTCAGGGTTCTGCACAGCAAACTGCCTTCAACTCGTGGCTATAGCTGGTTTCCTAGGAGTTTTGGCAGAAAACATCACCTCTGAGAATTTGTCCTGCAGTTTAGTCATGTTGATTCTTACTTTCAGATAGTCAATGGAATAAATTATAGCCACATTTGATTGTAGAGAAGATAGGACTTAAGTAATTTCCTTAAGGTGACACAGCTAGTAAGTGACAGAGCTCATTCATTCTGGCAAATATTTATTGATTACTTCCTGTGTGCTACATGATGGAGTTGAATCAAAATCCAGAGTGCCTGAGGATAATTGATATCATTGGTCAACTCCAGATCCTTGTAGACTAGCCATCTATAGGGAAGGAAGGGGTTCTTGAGAAGGTGTATTTGTTCTGCATGATGTTCTCAAATGGTGAAATATAAACCCTCCTTTCTGTGAATAAACTATGAGTTCACTTGCCAAAAATATGACTTGACCTTTCTGGAAACTATTTCTTTAACATATATGACCTATCATAGTAATAGAATTCTATTCTGTATGAATTACCTTATTTCTGAGGGATCTCCCCGCTTTTAAAACAGTCCAAGTTGTAGAAAAGGTAATTGTATTCACCTCTCCTGTATCCTTCAAGGTTTTATTTATTTTGATCTGTCTGTTCTGTGTATTCATCTTTACACACTAAAGACTTCTAATCTTTTTAGTCTTCCCTTGTATGTCTCATGATCCTAGCCTCTTGAATATTTTAATTGATCTTCTGTGTACCTCCTTCAACTCCATTATCAGAGAATTTTTTTCTTGTAATTATAGACTTCTGAGACAAAAAGAAACTTGAAATCACTGTTGACACTCTCATGTTGTAGATGAAGATACTGAGACCCAAACTGGTTAAAAAACTTGCACTTAATAGGCAATGTTAATAACAGAGCTAGGGATAATATTTATTAGGTCGTCAAATTGCCCTGGAATATTCTTTGCTAATTTCACCATATTATGCTGTTAGCATCTTTAGGACAGTTGAATATATCTTAAAATGCGATTGGACAAAAAAATGTGATAGAACTTAGAGAGATAATTATTATGGAGTCCTTTTCTCAAACTCATGGCACTTGACATGAATGCTGTCTTAGGGAAGGTAAGCTAGTAGGTAAAAGCATGGGCTTGGAGTTACACAGACTGGGTTCACATCTTGGCTCTGCCACTTATTGTGAGTTTGTGTAGGCTAACTAAGCTATTTGAATTCATTTAATCATCTATAAAATTATGGTCAGTGCTACCTAACTTAGAGGGCACTCTGTTACATAAGATAATCCATAAATTGCTTAGCACAGCATCCAGCATCCAGTATGTCTTCAATTGTTCCTTAGTAGGGGGTCAATAATTTTTTTTCAGTCAACAAATACTAAAACCAATGATCAGGAATAGGGACTCTTTCAGAGTATTCTTCCAGAAGTGTTTGTAGGAACAAATTCAACATCTCCATATTGCTTGTGTAAGGTTTTGCTTGTAAATAATTTCCAAAAGCAAACATTTGTTTGTTTTCATTTTATTGTGCATTTTTTGTTAGGCATATTGAATATCTGTTGTGTTCATTTCTACTGTACCACCAGTTTATATCCTAGAGAATATTATATGCATCACATATCACTTCCTTTTTAAAAGATACTATATTCATTCAACAGAATTGAATTGAGCATCTCGGCAGACATTTTTGAGGGTATGGACCTCCATGATTTGAATCAAGAGCTCATTCATGCCAAGTAAATGTCAGTTGATAACAACGTCTTAAGGATATTGACCCAAATATTGACTAGAAGCTGGGGTGCTCTCAGTCTGTTTTATAAAACACTAGAAACTCTCCAGTGGTTAAAGGCTGAGATTAGGTACTTAAAAAAAATGTTATTTTATTTATTTATTTTTGTCTGTTTTGGGTCTTCATTGCTGCGCAGGGGCTTTCTGTAGTTGCGGCGAGCAGAGGCTACTCTTCATTGAGGTGCGCAGGCTTCTCATCACAGCGGCTTCTCTTGTTGCGGAGCACAGGCTCTAGGCACACAGGCTTCAGTAGTTGTGGCACGTGGGTTCAGTAGTTGTGGCTTGTGGGTTCAGTAGTTGTGGCTCGCGGGCTTTTGAGCACAGGCTCAGTAGTTGTGGCGCACGGGCTTAGTTTCTCCATGGCATGTGGGATCTTCCCGGACCAGGGCTCGAACCCATGTCCCCTGCATTGGCAGGCGGATTCTTAACCACTGTGCCACCAGGGAAGCCCGAGGTTAGGTACATTTTTAAAAGGAAAAAGAAAAGAAAAAGTATCCACTTTATTCCAAATACATACACGACACACATGCACACACACACACCCGCACACACACACAAAACAAGCCATTTCATTCGATGTACATTTCATAAGCAACCAGTGTTTGACAACTTGACAGCCACTGTGCTTGAGTCTGAGGGAGGCAAAAATTAATAAAACAAGTGTTTTTCCTGGCCTTGAGGAACTCACAAACTTGCAAAAAAAAAAAAAAAATACTGTAAAGAAATCCTTTTCTGTCTCATGAGAATAAGGCATGTACCTGTCCACACAGGTAGCTTATACAGCAGCTGTCAAGGTGCCTATGCTAGGATGTGGTTTCCACCTATTGGCTGAGTTTGAGCTTGTGGGGGGCACTGATCAGGTGCCCCTCCCAGCCTCATTGCCTACCTCTGGGTGATGATGGAGATCTGTGCTGCCCCTCTGCTCACTGAACACTTTCTAGGTCCCATCCCTGAGCTAAGCCATTTGTACCTGTTAGTCCTCTCCCTCAGCCCTGTACTGCAAGGTAGATACTATTATCCCTTATTTACTGATGAGACAGTTGGAGTTCTGAAAGGTTATGTGATTAGCCTAAGATCACACAGTGAGTAAGTGCACACTCACTTTATTTTTAGCTCCTCTGGCTCTTTCTCCTTATGCTTCCATGTCTCTTTTGCCAAATACAGTGGTTAATGTGCTCCTTCCACCTCTATGAGAGTGACCTTCACACCTGTGACTGTCAGGTTAAAGAACTGAAGTAGGACTAATTGTTGATATGTGGAGCTTTTGTACATTCAATCACTAATTCATCCAAAATGTATTTTTTTAAGCTTCATTATGTTGCCAGTCAGTGGCACTGGGATTACAATCAAGCCACAATCAAGGTTTGACATTATGGAACTCAAGATTCACTGTGTTAATACAGAGTAGAAGCTAGCAGGAATATTTATGATAGCCATTGGTCTCTTGCTAATTTTGTCTAGAATGCAGTTAAAATTTACATATGATTTGTTATAAATTCAGTGGTAAGGAGAATTCACCTTAAAAGTATCCTAGGATGGTGCCATGTAGAAAAATTGCATGCTATCTCTAAATAATTCTTACATAGCCAGCTTTTCCCCCAGCATTGTAAGAGATCACCATTTCTTTTGCTGAGCACCTATGAAGTCATAGGTTTGCTTGTAGGGGACACATTTTGTGAACAATACTATTTTCACATTCTAAATAACTTCAGAGCAGCAAGATGTTCATATCAGGAAGGCATGTAGACCTGATTTCAGCTGATTCAAAGCTCCTGTATTATACCTGCCATGGGTTCACTGTTCACTGGGTGGACCCCAATCCATTTTTTAACTGCCTCTTACTTTGAGAAAGTTCTTTTTTTCCCTCTAGTGTACTTTCTCTCTCTTTCTGTTATTTTTTCCTCAAGTGAGTTGGGTTTAACTTAATTAGTTTGATGTGCCTACACTATAGTTTCTTTCAGTTGTCCTTTTTTTTTTTCAATGAAAAGCAAACAACCAACAAGGCCTCAAATGCCCATTTTACTTTACTATGCTTCTAAATTCTTCAGCTTTCCTTTCAGTATTCCTCATTCCTCCCTTAACATTTGGTAGGTATGTTTATTAATATCTCTTAAGTAGAAAAACTTAGGGACTTTGAAAAATAAACAAGCAACTTTTCTCTAAGAATGGAAAAGAAGCTATTAGAATCTGTGATACTAATATCTGGTGATAGGAGAAAGGGTAAAGGCTTTAAACAAACAAATTCAAAAGATTATATATCCTGCTAAGTATAATAAAAGTAGAACCAGAAAGATATTTTCTTAGACTTCAGTAGTGTAATATGTGTGTGTATGTGTGTACCCTTCTCATAATAATATTTGAGCCTATACTTCCAACATATGTATATCCCAAATTGTACAGATTCACAGTGTGCTAATATTTACCGTAAGAAAACAGAAAAGCAGACAGACATTTAAAAGAATGAGATACAATGCGATAAAAATAACATATATGCTCATATATGTCTATATGGATATTTTAATATCAAACTATATGCCTTAATATATATGTTCAATATCAGTTATGCATATATATATTCTAGTATTACTTGTTGCAATCTAAGGGATTGTCTATGTACCCCTTCTTGAAGATCATACACGTACAACATGAAGGAATTAAAGGAGACCTAATAGTACAGAAATAATTCTTTATACACACCAACACCAAACATACACACACACCCACACACACACACACACACACACAGAGAATGACTGGATTAGCAGCACAGAACTTATATCCGTGATTAATGTGAGTACCTTCTCAACCAAAGTTGAATGAAGCGGATGAGAGCTCAGCAGGCATATGCTGCTGCTGTGAGCATACAAATAAGTTTGATCAGTAGCTACAGTCTCCATGCCTGATGCCAAGCAACTATCTTGAAATTGCTAAGCGAGAGTGTGGATAATTCAGCACAGGCACTGATCCCTGTTGTCATGGGTGTCATTGACAGAGGTAAAAAGGTGAGACTCACTGGGAATAGCCACCTGCAGTACCTATATGAGATGGGTGGGTTTTGAAGAGGTGTCTTAGATTTAATATGGGAACCATAAAAGTGGCTCCCTGGCTGTAGAATATACCCAATTTATGACATTCTTTATCACTGGGATAAGTAGAGGACATCCTATATTATATCATTTAACTTTAGCCTCAGTAAATGGGGCGGGGCAGTCAGCATATCTAATTTGGAATCCACACGTGGAAACATGTCACTTTTTCTTTTCCCCACTGGGTGGCTACTGAAACACAGAGGATGCTGGGTACAACAAATGATGGCCAGTTATTATATTCCTGTATTTAGAGAAAAAGCTTCTATTAGCCTGTAGACCTCAATAAATACAATTATACTCAAGCTAAGTGTACCATGAACCCACTGGTTAGGAGCCATATTAAATGTTTTGCGCTTTGTGAGTCATCCATAAACAGTTCTTTTTGTTATAATAAGGCAAATTATAACGGTGTCAGAAGTCGGCCTAAAGGGATTGAAATGAGGTCACTAAACAGAAGTGTACGGGGCACAGTCTGTACAGTGTGTCACTTGGTCAATTGGAAAGCAGTGGGGACTATTCTCGTACTTGCCAAGGTGGAATTTTTCTTTTCAGTGTATTGGTGTGAGTTTCTCTCCAGAGGCACTGCAATCTGTTTATAACTTTCTGACAACAGCTTTTGGAATAAGGCCAAAGAGATTGGCAATTAATGCACAGAAAGCAAGTGCGTTGCTTGAATCTTTTAGCTATCCTTCTTTCTCTTAAGGCGAAAGATATGGTAGTTTTATAAATCTCTTTAATTAGTAGTTTCTACAGGAATTAGTTAGAATTACTAGATGGAATTTAGCTCTTCTGAATGATGCTCATTAAGTTAAGACATCTGGTATGAGAAAAATCTTTGACTTATTTTGACCGTCCTTATGTTCAACAGAAAATCTTAGCTTTTCATAGATGTACTCTTAGGATGGCATTCAGAAAAAAAGCTTATAAATAGTCTTTTAGAGATTGGGAGCCAATCCTCAAAGGATTTGGGAATTAACATTAAAAAGATTGTATATACTGGTTGAAACACTTCCTTCGTTTCACATGTTGATTTTTTAAAAGATGCGAGGCTTGATGATGACACACCTGGGTGAGAGATGGCCTCTTGAATGGAAGGTATATGTTGACTCTGATTCATAGAGTTCTGATCTTGGAGAGTGCTTCCTGATAGAGCTCTCATTGTTTTAGTCTATACAGTTTTATTTTGGTAGATTGGTCACAGCCTCAGACAAAAGCAAATGGTTATTGTGAAAAACAGTTCATGGAGGACTGCCAAGTAGAAATTCGCACAAATTGTGGTCTGTTGCAAAATACTTGAATCCGCGAGAAAAGACACGCCAATAATTCTTTCAATAAGAAGAGTAATTATGTGGCTGTTTTCTGCATCTCTGCTTCATTTATTCATAGATGGAAGTCTAGAGGATGTGTTTTATCCTCAGCGACAGAGCAATGCTGTTGTTTAGGTATTTGGGAATTTTTTTGAGGGGTGAACAGAAAGAAAAATGAAATCAATTTCTTAAACAGGGAAAAGGTAAAAATTAAAAGTGGATCCTTAGATGGGAATTATCTCTAAAATGACAACTTTCTAATCTGTCTCTAGGCGCTGTAAACTACAAACAATGACCCTGTGTTAATAGTGCAGACATATCATAGTGGAACTAAAGGGAACTTAATCTCCTTGTAAGAATATTTTCCTTAATCAGGTGCTTTATGCATCTTGAATGCATTTAATTATTGCAATGCTTGGTAGAAGAATATAGCCATAGCGAGTGACCCAGGATATGGACCAGATATATAATGTGAGTTGTTTTTTGCTTTTGGAGTTCCATTAAAATGGCTTATTTTTGAAAGAGCAGAATAACTAAAAGTTATTTTTCTTGTTAGCTGACCTCTGGGCATATTTGAAAGTTGCATCTTGATGATATTTACCTAAATATCATTTTTAATAGAAAAATGAATTTCTCTATTGGGATCTGAGCAGATTGGCTTCCTAGGAGGCTTGAAGTTTTAGTGAGAAAACCTATATTTTCATCAGTCAAACAGAGCTCACCCCTTCATGGTCTGAAGGGCTTTCAGCTTCAGTAACTGTCCCTTGGATTTGGGTCAGTGTGAAATCTGACCTGAATCCTCCTTTGGAGCTTTTTCAAATTCTTTGTGCAGTACCAGGCTGAATTGTAACAAATTTCAAAGAGTTTGGAAGAGTGAGAAAAAGTCTAATTCTAAGGGCCAGATACACAAGGATCTGGTTGTGGGGAAGCTGTTTAGCCCTTTTCAACCTCCATTTCCAAATTCATAAAATTAGAATATAGTTGTAATTTCCTGTAGCTGTGGGTTAAATCAGATTATTTTGATAATATGCTTATTAGCCCTGTGCTGAGTCCATAGTATTGTTTGGTAAATGTCAACCCTTACTATCATTATTAGTTTTTAAAGACGAAGTAATTTGAGGAAAAAACAGTATTTTTGATTGAAGAATGCTTGATACATAATATTATAGGTGTACCATAGAGTGATTCCCTATTTTTAAAGGTTATACTACATTTATAGTTACTGTAAAGTATTTGCTATATTCCCCGTGCTGTACAATACATCCTTGTAGCTTATTTTATACCTAATAATTTGTACCTCTTAATCCTCTACCCCTTTATTGCCCCTCTCCCAGCCCTCTCCCCACTGGTAACCACTGGTTTATTCTCTGTATCTGTGAGTCCGCTGCTTTTTCGTTATGTTCACTAGTTTTTTGTATGAGAAAAAAATGGTATTTTTTTCAATGAAAGAATAATATTCTTTTTACTTTCTCAAGAGCACATTTTGTTACCAAAAGAATGTGCATTCTTGTACAATTAAGATGTTTTGGGGTACATGCAAAATCTTTCTATATGCTGGTTGTATACTGGGATCTTAGTGGCTATAAGGAAGATAATGTGGAAAGAGGTGGAACTCCTTGACTTTCTGAGTCATTGCTAGCTTACCTGCTGCCTGGTAACCAGGAGGGGCCTTCTAAACAAATGTGGGGCTATTCCAAGAAGAGGTCTATGAGGAAACTGTGTGTGTGTTTTGAATAACTTGTGCTCTCCGTCTCATTCAGTGGAGTGATTTTGCCCGTCCACTGTTTTTAGATCTTCCCTTTGGAACTTGCTGCAAGAGGCTACCCTGTGCAGTCTTTCTAACTCCAGTTAATCTGCTGGTCTATTAGAAGATTAAAAAGCATTTGTGATATATACTCATATTCTTAGAGAAAACTCTTCCTGAAATCTGATTAATCGAATCCTTTGATGATGATTGGTTATGAGGAGTACATTTATTATGTTAAAACACTTTTATGATTTCATCCTAAATGAGTTTCTAGATCCTAAGAAACCTAGGTAAATCTTTTCAGAAATTAAAGGATGAAATTACAATGTCTGGGGTATTAAATTAAAAAAAAAAGATGTTAGCATGCTACCATGAGGAACCTTAATTGGGGTTGTGTCATGATGATGTATTAATAATTGTGTCTTTTGACATCATGAAAATGGATGGCAACCTGCAAAACAACTGCCGACTCATAACAATGCATTCTTTATTTTATTGAGTTATGTTTATTTTCTTGTGTTCCTCTTGATGATCAACCAAATCATTATTTAATTCTACAAAATAAGTTCCCTTGCCATCCATTTTCCTTGTAGAGCTTGAGAAATTCAACTATGCAGCTTCCAGGAAGTCCTTAGGGACTCATAGTCCTAGGAGATATAGACGCGCGCGCGCGCACACACACACACACACACACACACACACACATACTTTATCATTAATTTTCTTTTGAGAATCTCTGATTTAGAGAGTCCCCCACATACAGCCTCTCAAGAATTAAAAATATGGGGTGAAATAATCCCCAAGACTCTGATTAGACTACAATACATGAATACTGATTTTGCTGTTGTGTTTTTCAACACTCAAATGTATTTGAACTTGTTTACAGCACAGTCTATACTTTTTTTTAAACATCTTTATTGGAGTATAATTGCTTTACAATATTGTGTTAGTTTCTGCTATATAAAAAAGTGAATCAGCTATGCATATACATATACATGTATCCCCATATGCCCTCCCTCTTGCGTCTCCCTCCCACCCTCCCTATCCCACCACCTCTAGGTGGTCCCAAAGCACGGAGCTGATCTCCCTGTGCTATGCAGCTGCTTCCCACTAGCTAGCTATTTTACATTTGGTAGTGTATATATGTCCATGCCACTCTCTCACTTCGTCCCAGCTTACCCTTCCCCCTCCCCATGTCCTCAAGTCCATTCTCCATGTCTGTGTCTTTATTCCCATCCTGCCCCTACTTTCTTCAGAACCTTTTTTTTTTTAGATTCCATATATATGTGTTAGCATACGGTATTTGTTTTTCTCTTTCTGACTTACTTCACTCTGTATGACAGACTGTAGGTCCATCCACCTCACTACAAATAACTCAATTTTGTTTCCTTTTATGGCTGAGTAATATTCCATTGTATATATGTGCCACATCTTCTTTATCCGTTCATCTGTCGATGGACACTTAGGTTGCTTCCGTGTCCTGGCTATTGTAAATAGTGCTGCAGCGAACATTGTGGCACATGACTCTTTTTGAATTATGCTTTTCTCAGGGTATATGCCCAGTAGTGGGATTGCTGGGTCGTATGGTAGTTCTATCTTTAGTTTTTTAAGGAACCTCCATACTGTTCTACATAGTGGCTGTATCAATTTACATTCCCACCAACAGTGCAAGAGGATTCCCTTTTCTCCACACACTCTCCAGCATTTATTGTTTGTAGACTTTTTGATGATGGCCATTCTGACCGGTGTGAGGTGATACCTCATTGCAGTTTTGATTTGCATTTCTCTAATGATTAGTGATGTTGAGCATCTTTTCATGTGTTTGTTGGCAATCTGTGTATCTTCTTTGGAGAAATGTCTATTTAGGTCTTCTGCCCATTTTTGGATTGGGTTGTTTGTTTTTTCGATATTGAACTGCATGAGCGGCTTGTAAATTTTGGAGGTTAATCCTTTGTCAGTTGCTTCATTTGCAACTCTTTTGTCCCATTCTGAGGGTTGTCTTTTCATCTTGTTTATGGTCTCCTTTGCTATGCAAAAGCTTTTAAGTTTCTTTAGGTCCCATTTGTTTATTTTTGGTTTTATTTCCATTTCTCTAGGAGGTGGGTCATATGACCTTGAGTTTGTGCATAGCACATTAACGTAGGTTTATCTATACATTTTAATCATTTCCATACCTATGTATACTTTATCTGAAGATGATACTCTCCATACATCTTAACAGAAGGCTTAAGTAGTTGAATGATAGAGACTGTATTTTTGTAGCAGAAGGTCACAATAAAATATGTGCTCTGTTAAATATGGTGAGTCGCCTTGGGTCATGTGCTGAGACTGGTTGATGGTGCTTATCTCTACACACAGCTCCTCATACTCTTTTATGGATTTGGGTGAATGTTCTTTTATATCAAAGACTAGGCTGCATGTCTGGAGAGGAGGTAAGAGAGAGTAGTATTTGCCTTTAAATCTTAGAATAGTGCTATTATGTGAGAGAAGATTATAGCTGCCTTCCCTTGCTGGTCTGTGAAGTTGTCACAAAGGTATTGATTATTTTCCAGTGAAATCCAGGTCTCCTCTCAGAGAGCACTCTGCATGCTCAGTTACATCAGGGCTTGGCTCCCATACTCTGGGGAGAACAAGATATAACAACCTGTCCTTTTTGAAATATTCTCAGTGCACTGTGCTGCATTTACTGCATGTGGTGGTTCATTTTAAATGCCAGTTTGACTGGGGTAAGGGATGCCCAGATAGCTGATGAAACATCATTTCTGGGTGTGTCTGTAAGGGTGTTTCCAGAGGAGATCAGCATTTGTGTTAGTAGACTGAATAAAGAAGACCACCCTCACCAGTCTGAGTGAGTATCATCCAGGTGACCAAGGGTTTGAAGAAAATAAAAAGGCAGAGGAAGGGGGAATTTGTTCTCTGCTTGACCTGGGACACCCGTCTTCTGCTCTCAGTCATCAGCATTCTTGGCTCTTGGGCCTTTGGAATCATACTGAATTATACCACTGGCTTTACTGGTTCTCCAGCTTGCAGACAGCAGACCATGGGATTTCTCAGTCTCCTTAATCACATGAGACAATTTCTGTAATACATCTCTCTCTATCCCTATATATATCCTATTGGCTCTGTTTCTCTGGAGAACCTGATGAATACACTGCACAAATGCAGCTTGTTTGGCTTATCCTGCCTCTCTCTCTTCTAACTCTGTTTACGGGCCTTACACTAAGTTTCAATTGTTTGTTTACACATTTGTCTCAGTAATATGTCTTTGAGGGCAGGGCCCAGTTCAAATATATATTTGCTTTGTTACCACTGAGCATGGACCCTAGCACACACTAGATGCTTTATAAAGGTAGGGGATGGGGAGATTTAAAAGGAAGGACAGAGGGAGGGAAAGATTCTCCTGATAGGTCACTCCTTGGACACCTACTGGGCTAAATTCTCAGATTGCTTCTCTGGGTCCTATAGTCTAGGCAATCTTGCTAGCAGTTTCTAGTTTCACTCAAACTTGGTTTCTGATGAATTCTAATGTTCCCTTAACTCTCCTCTGTTTAATATCCCCACCTGGCTAAGAGGCCCCAGATTGGCATTGCCTATGGCTAATTCACTTCAGGACCATTCTGAGATAAAAGCGTGAGGAATTGTTGAGTGAGTCTTAACCCAAAATGAAAGTCTCTCCTCAAGAAATCCTAAGTGGAATCTGAGTAAAACTGATCTCCTCAGAAAGAAGTTCCCCTATTTTGAATAATTAAGTGTCGATTTTTCAGTATCTCTTGAAAGGGGGCATTCAGAGACAATAAGATTCCATTGGATGCTGAAATATTTTGTATAAGTAATTAATATTGCATATTTCAAAATGATGATATTAAACAGTATCCTTTTTCTTTTCTTTTTTCCTTTCTGTGATATAAGAGCATCAGAACTAGCTCCATGCCGTTGTCCCGGAATTAATCATTCCTCTCCAGAGTTGATGTTTACACCTTTTAAATATTTATGGGCTGTTTTGTTCCTCTATTGTTGTTTATCCACTCTAGAGACATTCAGAAGCCTTGCATTTCTTCCTTAGCCAAGCAGTTCATTCCCTCCATCATTCTCGTGGCTGTTCTTTGGATTACCTCCAGTTTGCACACATAATTTTGGTATCTAGGTGCCAAAAACATGTTTGTTTCAACTGGAGTCTTATTACAGTTACTTTTACTCAAATCACGTACACAAATAAATGCGATCTCTAAAGCATGAAAACGCAGTAAGGGCTCCAGAGGGAAGCTGAGATATGCAAATATGTTGTTAAAATGCTACAGGTAGATTTTTAAGTCACTAGGGAAATGGTGTCTCAAAATCAAAAGATTGTAGAATGAGCACTATGTGAAGAATTTTATTTTAAAGCCAAGCGTTGTGATCATTTTGCAGGTTTTTGTTGGTTTGTAAGATATTAATAGGGTTGGGTTTAGTCTTCTTAGCCATTTTCTAATCATTTACTTATTTACTCTATGCAACTGCAGAAGGCAGAGCCTTTTTTCAGTAGGAAAAACATTGCTATTCCTTTGCAGAGAAAAGACTGAAGTAAAACGACCGTAAAAATAGTAAAGACAAAGAAACACTGAAACCCAGCAAAACTTTGGTGATCTTTTTAATAAACAGACACTATGGATCTTATCTTGTTATTTAAAAGGACTTTTCAAGTAGCAACATGACCTACTGCACAAATAAAATGTCCATGGAAATATGTAGCACAAGCAAACAATGACTTAGAGTAAAATCCAATGAAGAGAGAAAACTGTTTACTCAACAAAATGCCATTTTTTGTCCTAAGGCAATCCATGTTGGGGAACAATACCATGTATAACAGTGAGACAAATCATAGGCATCTCCCCTAAATAGCAGATTTTGTTGAACTGCACATGTGTGCAAATATTTGAGGCCTTGGAGAAGAAGCAAAACAATGAAATACATCACTTCTGTCACCACCTGAGCTGGGGAGGACAGAGTTAGCAGGCGCATCTGAGAGCCTGGTGATGAAGCTGGGAAGTAGGAAGTAAATCAAAGCCTCTGGTCAAAGGCTGATTTAGCCTGTCATAAATGACGCTGCCATGGAAAGGAGCCTTGTGCACAGAGATCAAAGACTGGGGCCTCCACAGACACCACAACATTCCCTGCCCTACAAAAAGCAAGAGAAGGAGGGAAAAGGAGGAATGCATCACAGCTCTCTAAGAACACTGTACAGTATAAACTCCCTTTCTTAAGGACAGCACGCACGATTAGAAAAGTGAAAATGAATCTTGTTTTTTTTTTTTGTTTTTTTTTTAATAGTATGTTTGAGGTTTGCTTTTGAGATCGAGAGTAGCTGGCACCATTAGCTTAAGTAACTTACTTGCAAACAGACTCTAGGCAGTGCTTCCTGTTATTTGCGGCCCTTTCTTGTCTATATTAGGGTTCTTTTCACAACTGGAGACACAAGGCAAATTATTTTATATTTGAGTAACTATTGTCTTTTGAGTTTGGGCTGGGTCAGAGACTTCAGTCCATTTTACGATGCTAATTGTTAACTTCTTGTTAACCGGTTAATCAACCCTTATGTGATTTTTGGTATTTCACTCTATGTTGTGAGTATAGCAAGTTCCTTAACTGTGTACAATATCTCTATACATTATATTCTCCTGTCACCCATACTTTACATATTTTTTAACATTTTAAACCTGTGCCACGTGCAAAATGACAGTAAAAGCAAAATAAATCTTATAAATCACTTTACAGTTGTCTAATATAGGATGCTTCATTCATTTGTAGAAATTAAACATTTTTTAAAAATTAATTTAGTCAACAGTTATTTTTGTTTATGTGTTAAGAGACACTTGGCTGAGGATACAGCAGCAAACTAAAACAGGCAGTTTTTACCCTCATGAAGCTTATCTCTATTAGGATAGACACAGATTGATCAGATTATCATGCAAAAAAGCGTGAAATTGCCACTCTGATCAATGCTACTAAGGAGAGTTAAATGGGGATTTGACCTATGAAGGTCAGAGTAAACTTCTCTGAGAAACTGATGCCTGCTCAGAGGTAGGAAATAAACTGGGCAAGAAGGGAAGGGATGAAAGATCCATGTGATTAGAGAATTTTATTAACATGCTTTCATTTTTCTTGGAAGGGAAGTGGTGCTGGAAAATGGGTCCAGATACAGGGCAGAGGACAGTGCAGTAGATAGTAAACTGATTAAGAGAATGGGTTTGACAAATTAGTCAACCTCTCTGAACCTTAGGCTTCTGATCATAATCCTTACATCACAGAATTGTCTCAGTAAGTCGTAGCTGTCATCGTCATCATCATCACCACCATCACCTTGAGGTCTAGCACTGGTTTGTAGTGTGATTTTAGGCATATCATTTCGTTACTTTGAGTTCCAACTTCATACTTCTATAAAATGGAGGGTGTTGGATTTAGATTGCAAGATTCCTTCCTGTTCTAATGGTTCCATGATTTTTCAGGCAAATCTAAAGTTGGAGATTTCATTCCGGATATGGGAAGTCTATATGCTGGCAGGTTAGGGAAAGTATTGTTTTAGGGAACTAGATTTTGAAAAGAAGCACAGTTCCACCCTTTAGCAACTTTACTTACGTTTCTATGATCCACATTTTAGAAGTTTCTATTATCTTAGGTTAAATTTTATAACGCTAAAAAGCCTTTAAAGGATTTCAGTGGGATGTTTAATTTCCCATTATGGTTGGTTTCTCAAATCATTCCCCTTGTAATTGTCACGTTCTTACAGTCCTCTTTAAAATGAATTTAATTTTCCAACTAAAAATATCAAGCTGAGTTGGAAATTGAAATTCTAGGACTGTAAAATCAAATGATAAAAAAGGAGCTTTCAGGCCAAAGTTTTCAACCACCGTAACATGTAGAAATACCTCCAGAAAAGTGTTTTCTTATTTCTTACAAAATACATAAGAATACTTCTAAGATTATTTTGATCAAAGTAAAATTCTATAACATTTCTAAATGTAGAAAATGATTTACTTTACAGCTTGTTATTTACTTAAGTACATAAGTGTTTGGTTTGATTGGAGCATCTTCTTCGCTCTGTTTATGCTTCACTTAAATTACTCATGTTTCAGCTTTACAAAGTTTACTTTTGTCTGTATTATGTTAAACATTTAATCTTTTTTTCTAGTGCTACAGATATAAGGAAGAATCCAGATGTATGTTTTTTCTACTTGGCATTTTAAAAACTCACCCTCATGTTTTGTGTGATAAATACTCTAAGTGCTTTTGTATTTTTCTTTATCTTAACCCTTAGGGAATACATAGTTAACATATTAAATAGACAGCCTAGGGACTACTGTCCCTAAATTACGGGTTAGAAAACTGAGATGTTGACTCATTCAAAGTCAGATTCATATTTACTGAATAAGAATTAGATCTTATATCTCCTAGCTTCTAGACTAGTGTACATTTTACAGTGCCTCACTGATTTGCCAGTGTAATGTAGATTCCTCCCAGCTTAATGGAAGCATGCAAACCCCTGACATGAATTAGATATGGTTAAATTGGTCAGTCATTGTCTGATCGGCCTCAACGATTATAGCATTAAATGGTATTTCATCTTGATTTCCTCTGCTCTTTTTTTCTTACGCCATTTCCCATTTTATTGGCCTTGGTATGGATATGCTTTTCATTTGTGAATGTCCAATTATCATGCCTTCATGTTAGATGGAAGACCGATTAGCATGGATTAATTAAGGTAATGAAATAATTACACTGATTATGATATAACTATATAGTAACCAACATTAGCATGGCCTAATTACCTAGTGGTTATGAGCATGTGCTTTGGAGATCTGATTGAGGTGGGTTTGGATTTGACCTTCAGTACTTACTAATAATGTGTGCTTTTTTGAGTTACTCAATCTCTCTGAGCTTTGGTTTTCTCTTCAGTAAAGAGGAGATAATAGTACTTACAGAGTTTATTTTTTAATAGATTCAGTTATGTAAATGCATTGTATTTTCTATATGGCAAGGCCTCGATAATTATTAACAACATGACTTTTATTGCCCTGGCTACCAGGCTGTGCACCTATCAAATTATAATCCAGTCATCCTCCCTTAGCACCACAGTCTTAGAGGATGGGACAGGTAATGCCAGTTTGGTTATATTCAGCATCCTTCGCTGGGGATTTATTGAACTCACGCTGGAATAACACAGCTAGTCTCAGAGAATGATGCTGCAAACAAACAAGACAGAAGTAAGAGTAAGCAAGATGGCTTGATGGTGTTTGGGTTGCAGAATTCAGAGGCCCCTGGTGATGGTTCTCCCTCTGCTTTTTCTATGTTTTTTGTTTGTGGGCTAATAAATTCCCTTAGTTAAGTTAGTTTGATTTGGGTTTATGTGACCTATTAATGAGTCCAATAATACAGCTTTTTAAGAAACACATTTCTTCAACCTTCAGTTAACATTTATTACTCCTAACAGTGTTCTATTACTTATTTATTACATGGTTATTTTCTTTCTTCCTGTTACTAAAGTGTAAACTCCATTTGGACAAGAACCTACAACACTCTTTCC
>NW_006796749.1:108114-116075 GCF_000442215.2 Lipotes vexillifer | reverse complement strand
ACTCTTTCCTCACATATTGGAAAATCCCTAACACCTAGTAGCCACTCAGTTAATATTGGGTGAGTCAATGGATGAAGGGAGAAAGAAAGGAATCGTCTTTTGAAAAAATGCTCCCTAGTCAAAATTGCATCCACATTTTTTCCTGAATAGAGTAGGTAAAGATGCAAATTTAACATTCATTGAGAACTTACTGTTGAGTCATTCATCATGTTAGATATTGTATATCTTTTGAGATTTTTAGTATCATCCTCATTTTACAAATGAGAGAGTGGAGGAGCAGTGAGATAAAGTCACAGTGGTAGATTCTGTAACGCTCCACTCAGATCAACCTTTGAGAACCAGCTGTTCTGTCTGTTGCTTGGAGTGCTGCCAGCACCCAGCCCTCACATGTAAGCACCCAGTCAGGGTCACGATTGCCTCAGATGAAGAGAGTACCCCCTTGCTCAAGGTCATGTCTCCTTTGCAGGGAGACATCTACTGCCTGATGTAGAGGGATAAAGACCCAGGACCCTAACCCAAATTAGGACAGCTCTAAGGATCATGCCCACTTCAGAACTCCCTGTAGGGTGGGCTGAGGAGTCTCTTTATGCTGTGTCACAGCTCAGCTTTTCCCTTTGTCTGCTTGCACTTCCTTGCTATCCCTTCCCCATGCACTGATCTCAGATAGCTCATTATTAGACCAGAGTCTGCTTCCCAGGGAAACAAACCTGCTATGGTAACTTCTGAAGATTCGTCCCCAGCTGGAGAAGAGGCCTCTCTGAGGAGGTAAAGCTGGCTGAGACCCTCAGGCCCGGGGGAAGTATAGCTCTGAAGTCTGAGCACAGAAAGAGCTAGATTTTTTCTAGGGTCTTAAAAATGACCATTGTAAAGCTAGAACACAAGATGCTGGGAGGAGAGGGGCTTGGGAGGGTGGCAGGCAGCAGACCATGCAGGGCCTTGTAAGCCATGCAGAGAAGCCAGACATGTATTTTCAATTGTTTCTACCCTTTTCTCTGCTCATGCACCAGGATTCGCCTCCCCCTATCTCTAGCTACCATGGTTCCTCCCTTTGGAGCCCATTTCTGTCCTATGAAATTGTACTTGAATTTGTGCTTTCTCTCAGAATGCTATTTATAGACCTTTTCATTCTTAACCTTCTCACTGGCTTGCTACTATAATTATAGTCTCAAAAAGCAGTTGTTTTCTGGGAAAAGGATGTTTTGAGCTATTAGTTGTGACTTAGTCAATTGTGTGTAGCTTAAGAAATATCTTTCTTTATCCACTAAAAAGGCTAGAGTTCCAGTTGCTATGATTTAAAGGCAATGGGAATATTTCCTAGAGTTTCATGAGATTATAAAAACCTTTTCTGACATTTGAAATGATTATAGTTTGTACCACATTGATTTACGATTGGGGTCATTCAAATGACCTTTAGAATTCAGTAACTTCTAGGTCACAGAGAGGCACAGATGGGCACCGTGTCATCTTTGTATCTGATAACTGGCGTGTGTGTGTGTGTTGCTAATTATTTAGGTATACTCTCCGGGAAAAGTGTAAATGCTAAAGGTTTTCATTTATTTTGGGCAAGTGTCAGTGCCTGGTGGAAGAAGCTTAGTATCCAAAATATGGAAACTGCAGAGATAAATGATTCATGTATAAGCTGCAAGCTGTATCTACTTGCGTTGTTTTCCCCCAGTGCTTCCTGGCAACCTAGCACAGTAGTTCTCACCTTTGCCTATCATAATTCCCTGTGGCATTTTTTAGATCTAAGGCTCTCTCACCAACTTTGTAGGTGAAGCCCAGATAGCTATTTCTTGTTGTGGTGGGTGTGGGTGCTCTTTTCAACCTCTACCCATGATTTTATTTGACAAGTAGCGTCGAGAAGCATTAGTCTGTTAAAATATCCATAAGGAAGGTACAAAATCACCCCTGGTTGAAAAACCACTGCTCCAAGTAAGGCCTTTTTCCCTACGTCCAAAGCAAGAATGCTGCCTTGTACAACTCCAGGGAATACCATTCATTTGTATTCTATGCAGAGTTCTTCCTTCGAGTTGTACAACAGCTGTACATCACTCAAAAGGAGAAGCCCTGCTTTACTGTGTAATGGGTGAAATGACATGCTCTGGTGATATACATATATTTGGAGATGTAATAAAGGACCAGGATATAGAATACTTAATCAAAGTTCTACTGTATTTTTAAACTGCATTCATGAATATTGCTTCTCTTTTGTAGTTGCTTCTCTCTGTCATGCA
The DNA here is from genome assembly GCF_000442215.2 of Lipotes vexillifer. Lineage (NCBI taxonomy): Eukaryota > Metazoa > Chordata > Mammalia > Artiodactyla > Lipotidae > Lipotes > Lipotes vexillifer. The sequence continues at coordinate 113,841 of NW_006796749.1, read as the reverse complement.
CACACACAAACCGAGGCATGGAGCTCTCTTACTTTGTTTCACATGTTTTTAGTTCGAAGCAGAAGCCCAAAGAAAGTGAAGAAGCAGAAGCAGTATTGATGAATGCTGCTGTATAGTTCTAATTAGTTCACTGTCCTTTCGGAAGTGAGACCATAGATCCCAGGAATTAAGGTGAGAGTGTGAGCGTAGACAAAGGAAGAAATGTCCTCAGTTCCCAGGCAGATTCGGAAGTTAGGGCAGGAACCTCATCTGTCTTTTAAGTGCTGTATTCCCAGTGCCTAGAAGAACAGCTGGCATGTGGTGGTTGCCCAGTATATTTTTGGGATGATTGAATGAGTGAACGACTTGGACTGGGCAACCTTATATTGTCGGCCCTTGTATCTAGGCAAAAGGGAACTACGTTAGAAACGAGAACTGAGTCCTGCCTGTGTCTGTGTTTGTCCTTACATGGAAATTCCAGTTCAAGGGGGGGACTTAATATGTAGGTGATTAAAGATCTCTCCATGGATCTTCCATGGTGCCTGGCATTCTCACCTTAAAGTTCTGTCCACCTGGGCAATTTTAGGGGTTAAGGCTTCATGTCTCCTCTAACAGGGGGATATTAGCTTTGATTAGTTATGGGATGAGTACCACTGATGGAGTATAAAATAATCATAGATAATCTAAGATTAAGTATAATTAAATAGCAGACATATAAATCAAATATTTTTCCTTTTTCATTCTCTTTTGGTACTTTGGATTAAGTCAAAAACAAGTTTTGTGCGTGCATGATTTTATACATTTTAAACACTTTCTACCATCTCTTTCTCATAAAAAGAGACCAGACTTCAAAATCCAAGATTCAGCTGGTCACAATGTCTGCTTAGAATTTAATTGTTTAGGTTTCAACGTATTTATTTTTGTGGGGTGTGGTGCTGATTTCCCATTCTGTAGTAGTGAGAGAACATATTATCTTAAGATATTTTAGTGAGGTGGATGGACCTAGAGTCTGTCATACAGAGTGAAGTAAGTCAGAAAGAGAAAAACAAATACCGTATGCTAACACATATATATGGAATCTAAGAGAAAAAAAAAAAAAGGTCATGAAGAACCTAGGGGTAAGACAGGAATAAAGACACAGACCTACTAGAGCATGGACTTGAGGATATTGGGAGGGGGAAGGGTAAGCTGTGACAAAGTGAGAGAGTGGCATGGACATATATACACTACCAAACATAAAATAGATAGCTAGTGGGAAGCAGCCGCATAGCACAGGGAGATGAGCTCGGTGCTTTGTGACCACCTAGAGGGGTGGGATAGGGAGGGTCGGAGGGAGGGAGAGGCAAGAGGGAAGAGATATGGGAACATATGTATATGTATAACTGATTCACTTTGTTATAAAGCAGAAACTAACATGCCATTGTAAAGCAATTATATTCCAATAAAGATGTTAAAAAAAGAAAAAAATACTTTAATCTAAATAGAAAAGTCAGTTAAAAATAAGTGCAAGTAATGCATGCATATGAAAAAAAATCATGAATGTATCACTTGAATGGCTTGAGAAACATTGAATTTGTTTATTTTGTTAGTTTGATATCTCCCCTTGAGGAAGATAGACTCTTGGGGACCTCCAGGCTGAGTGGTTCCAAAAGAGGCAGCATGTTCTGGGGATGTGTTTGTATGTCTTTGGGGCCCCCTGGGAGATGATGATGGATGCTGGGAGAGGGCGGCCCCCAAAAGGGGGTGGACAAGTCCTGGAAGGACACGTAGGGCCCTTTGAAAGGCCAACTGCATCAACTTCAGATGTTCAGTTCTTCTCACATGGGTATCTGTCCAGGCAGCACCAACATGCCTTCTGGTTTGAGAGGCCTGTGAGAGTAAGAGGGACTGTTGTTTCCCTGAGCAGTCAGTCCTACTATTATGAGTCACGGGATTCTGAGTCATGCATCATAGGAGTCAGCAGGACCTCAGCTGTCCTTTAATTCAAGCATTCTTTGGGGGCGTGAAGGCGTTTGCATTACCATTCCCATGCACGGTCATCAACCGCTGCTTCACCTCCTCTGATAAGAGGGCTCCTTCCTGAGGCTTCCAAGTCCATGTGTGTGTAACTCCAAGCCTCGACTCTCTCTCCCAGGAATTTTCATTTGTTTCTCCCAGTTCTGCCCATGGGGCCCCTAGAAAACAAGATCGAATTCCTTTTCTGTGACACTCAGATGTTTGAAGAGAGGTTTTATGTCTCACTTGAGTTATCTTTTTTCCCCGGAAAACATCCCCAGCTCCTTCAGCCTTTCTTTCCACGAGGTGGTGTCCATCCCACTTCCCACCTTGGGAGCTCACCTCTGAATAAGCTGTTTGTCTGAATCAATTTTAAATTTAAGCACACTAAGCCTGGATAAAAATGTCTAGGTGTTCCTTTAGGGGAAAAAAAGTAAAGTGTGACAATGACATTCTTTATTCTAGATACCATATTTCTTTTACTATATCCTAGGACTACCAAGTTTTTGGCAATTTTATCACATCATTCATTAACTGTCTTTTTAAAAAAATACAATTGTGCCACACCTTCTTTGTTTTAAACTTATGCCAATGTCTCTCTAATAAAAATATGTGTGATTTGTGTTGTGTGTGTGTAGCAGGACATAGGAATTGCAGGGAAATAAGAGTAAACCGTTAAGTACCAAGAGAAATTAGACATTTGAAGACGTATGAAATATCTGACACCATGTGTAAGCTGAAAAGCAAGACATCAGTTTTATTTTTCCTTAGCCTGTTCGAAGGAAGTTTTTCTCCGGTTTTGGTCCTTGAGCCATTTATATGCGCCAACATCTTATTATAGAGGTGTTGCCTGAATATCCCATCTTGCTATCTCATCCATCTTTGCCTGCTATTGCCCTATTTGATTTCTGTTCATAGCTCTTGTGGCTACCAGGCATTTTGTATCTTTTTATTTATGTATTGAAACAATTTACGAAATCAGGGGCTTTGTCTATCCATACTACCAAGCACAGAGCATAATATTTGTCACAAGATTTTGTTAAATGAACAATTGCATGAATGAGTAAAAGAATGACTTGGGATGTTAATTACGTATGCAGATTCCTGGGCCCCACCCTGGCTGCGGGGGCCCGGGATTCTAGGAATTCATCTGTATTCTAAAATTTTAGCAGGGCTGTTTCTGCATACATGCACACAATGTTTAATACACCAAAAGCTGTAAATAAAATATAAAAAGTAAATTTTTGAAATATCCAAAAATGGTTCTTCTTTACATCCTTAAAAGAAGACATAAATCTGTATAACGCCATTAGAAATAACCACTTCCATCTTACATTTTAAGTCATTTGCATATTACTGTCCAATTTGAGATCACTACCTCCCAAACCATAATATTTTGCTAAATCACATTCTCATGCCAGTATGACAGCAGAGATCCATACATATATGCGTCCTTGCAGACTACTGTAGCTTACCAAACGAACAAGACAGGGAGATCATTTATAAAAGTTACCTCAGCGACACTGGGGTATAGTTTGTGACACTTGTTCAAAATGTTGATCTCGAAAACTCAACGCATTGGATGGTGGAAGGAAAAGATCTACATAAAAGCTTTCCACGGAAGGAGACACTCTTATTTTCCTATAAACTGCATTACTAATAAAATAAGGGAGCAGAGCAATAAGAAACACAAGATTAGGAAAAAGCCAAAATGGTTTTTAAATGAAATTATTTTCCCCAAGCTTTTCCATGAGGTCTCAGCAGCTCTGCAACCACCAGCTTGTTGGAAATTTGGTTTGTGACAGTTTGAGAAACCATTCTGTCTGCCCCCTTTTTTACTTATTAAATTACTTGTACTGAATTTGTTTTCCAGAAAGAAATGTGAATCATCTGAACGATGAGCTAAGCTGTTAACTCCCACAGTGGTTTGGTCACTTAGTTCTGCCTCTCAGCTAGCTGGTCTGGATACAACCTATGTTTTTACCTTTGATCACTGTACAAAAAGAAGGTCCAGTACTGTATAATACAAGCCTAATGAAACAAAATTGCATACAAATATCACCCAATACTGCTCTCCACTAAAATGTTATCTGTTTAGCATGATGTTTAGTTTACTTGGAGGTAAGAAGTAAATATTGGGTCTTTAAAAGGGGGAGAAAGGAGGAAGAGAGGGAGGGGAGAGAAGAAAGGGGGGAAGGAAGAAGGAAAGATAGAAAAAAGGGAGGGAAATGGGGGAGAGAATGGGAGAAACTTCTTATATTTAGAAAACGGTATTTTTTTCTCCCTCGTGAAGCATCATGGAATAGTTAAGGCCAATTGCTACTGAAGTTGAGAGTTTACTGAGGTTGGGCAATCATATTCCATGCTTGAATATCATATTCACTACCTGTGTGCCCTCAAAAGGTCACACATTTATTAAGATTTCTTACCTGTAAAATATATGCATTGGAGCTGAATGATACTGAAGCAACATTCCAGCCTTAAAAACTATATGTCTCTTTGATTTTTAATGTATCTGTCAAATTTGAAATACAAAGAATAGAATAATTATTTAAAAATATGAGACACAAAGAATCGGCTCTAAAAGACCTAAATCAAATTTAGAAGGAAAAGTAAATTTTGAATAAAATGATAATAATGGGAAGTACCACTATTGCTGGAGTATAATTCAGTGTTTAATATTTTAATACAAAGAAATTGAACAATATGTATTCTTCATAACTTCTTCAAGTCAGTAATTTAGCTTGAGAATTTTAATAGCTTAAGTACATTCACAGCCAAGATCTGCAGTAGTTACAGGGCATGAGTCACACATTTAAATGCTAAGGAGTGAGCATCAGGAGAGGTAGAAGACGATAGGGAGGAGTGGGGACTGATGCCCTGGAGAATACAGGTGGTTGTAAACTGGAGACCTCGGCTCTACTTGTTACCGAACGAGGTTTGTTTGCCCGATGTGCAGCAAGCCAAACACTGAGTCGCCGAGGTTTGTCACAGACAGAGGGTTTATTCATGAGGCAGACAAGTGATGAGAGGGGAGCACAAGGGTCCTCAAAGATGCAGGGCTTGGGATATTTATGGGATAAAGAAGCAGGGTGGTCTTAGGCATGGGGAGGGATGGTGGGAGGCAAGAAAATGGTGAAGTAATCAGTGTTCTGTGCAGGTGTATCTGAGTTACACACATCTTCACGGGATGCATGTTCAGGAAGTGGTAGAGTTAATGTGAGCTGAGGCTGGGGTTCTGAGCCGTCTGTTGTCGAAAGACGGACAGTTGGACACTCACACAGGTCGGTGGTCTCTACCGGTTTGAACTGGGCAAGACTGGCTCCAGTTTAAGCAGTTGTTACTATAGTAACCCACCAGTCAGAGGTGTTATCTATAGGGGCAGTTAAAGGAGTCCTGTGACATTTTGTCTAAGTAAGCTGTGTGAAGTTTGGAGGGTATGCAATTTGCAAGAACAATTAAAAGTTTAGTCAGTGGAGGCCGATTACAGCATAGTATTTATTAAGCAAGTTATAGTTTAAGGGAACTAACTGATGACTGCCCTTGATTTCACGCCCTGGAAGGTCATTGCCAGATGCCAAAGCAGGACTAGTCTTGTCAGACGTTCTACATTTTCAGAGAAAGGACAGAAATCTGAATTTTACTGTTAAAACGCTTAATGTTTAAGCAATGGAAGCTAATTCAGGCCTTCAAGAAAAGTCCGTGTGGAAGGTAAATCAAAGACACCTGTGAGCAGAGTTTGCCCCCCCCACC
>NW_006796749.1:98726-108092 GCF_000442215.2 Lipotes vexillifer | reverse complement strand
CCACCCCCCTTTGATTCAAGGGTTTCTGAGTTGCCTTCTACCCATTCAACTACCAGGTAAATTGCTATCAGCTGTCAATCCTTAATGACAGTTTCTTTTATGATCTCGTTCAGATATTTAAAGAATATCCTTCCCCACAGAATTCGGAATGGCCCTGAAACACGAGGACCGTATAATATTCAGTCCAAAACGTAGCGCAAAGTGAGGGAAATTCAGAGAGTAGATTCTTGTGTCAATTTCCCTGCTAAATGATTTGCACCGAAGTAGAATCCAGATGCCCAAGCAGCTAAGCTCCTCAGAAATGGGAATGAGCCGCCCTATCGACCAGCTTCTGTCCACTCTAGTGCCCTGAGACTTGTGGTGATTCATCAAATGAACTCCTCGCCATTTGAAGGAGCTAATTCAGTCTCATCCCCAGGGTGGTATTGATGCATTAAGAGGCTATGGCTCTTGGAGTAGTTAATGAAAAAAGAATGCACGGGACTTGTTGAACATTTAACTGAAAATTTGTCATTTTATACTGTGATGGTTCTGAATTTTGACATCTTCTTCATTGTTTTGTTGTGGCATGTTTCTTGTTTGTTATTTTGTTTTCTTTTAAGAAAGAATAAAGTTAGAGAAAGGAAATGCTCATTTGTTACTGGAAACTTACAGTGATGGGATGTTCTAGACAAAACATAAGAAGTCCCTTGTTGCCACTTGCATTTGTCACTGCTCCAAATCTCTCTCCATCTAGCTAAGATTTATTCACATAATTGATGTATGGAGTCAGTTTCTCCATAAATTAATCAGACAAGAATTATGTTATTTTTATTTATGCATGTATTTGCTTTTGTGTATCTTACTTTTAGATTTTTACAGGCTCTAGAACATAGAGAGCATTCAGCATATTTGTGTTGGGTCAGTGGGTGTTTAAAGAGTGATTTTAAGGATGCCACAGTTGTTTTGCTTTGTTCTTAGCTGCATACAGTTGTGTAAGCTATTTTGAATATATCCAAGTGCGGGGCCACATGATGGTAGTGCAAAGTGCCAATACTGATTTGAAAAGAATGACCTTTTCCTGTGTGTTCCTGTCCAGTGTCAGCTTATCTAAGATGGATGGTGTTGATAGGCTGCACTATCACTGTCTTAGGATAGATTTGCAGAAATGCCTACAGTTTGTTGTTCTAGTTTCTTTCTCCCTTGGGTGCTTCGCTCTGGTGCTGTCATTCAGACCTTACTATAAGGGTAACCAATTAGTAGTTAAATGAGTTGAATGATTCTTTTTATGTACTCTGTTCAAATGACACTAAACTCATTGCCACATGACTAGGACAGGTGAATTGTTTCTTTCTGCACTTTTTAAACAGGCCCACGTAGTAAATAATACTGTTCATAACCCCTGGCTTTATTGCTCTCTTCCCTGTTTGTATTCCAGTGGAAATAAGAGCTCGGTAGTAATAAAACTGTGTAGGTTTTCACATAAACAGATAACTTAGAAAGGGAGAAGCAGTTTTGAAAACAATACTACAAAAGGTCAACGATGAGAATACTTGCTGACAATTTGCATCTTTAAGAACTCAGGACTGTCAGACTAGCACAGTGCCCCTGACCCGTATGCATGATATGGAAGTGTATCGTGGACCTACTGTGTGCCATACTGAAGATTGCAGAGGCAGATTCACTTCCTGTCTTTGAGATATTCAGAATTGGGGCGGGGAGGCGTTTGAGGCTGGTCATTATCTAACTCTGTGAATGAATGATCCTTGCTCTTTTAACAAAGGACATTCTGATTAATAAAATAGTCTTGGGGTTGTAGGGAAAATGTATCATTCTGGAATACAAAGACCTTCTGTCTTTTTTCATAATGGGCTATTTGCCTAAAAGACCAGAGTGCTAGGTGAATTAGACATCTACAACTCTGTGTAAACAGTACTTTCCAGTCTTTGCTTCCTGGTTAATAATAATCCCGAGCAGTTTTGAAAGCACTTTACTTTGGGTATTAAGAACTACAAGTGAGATACAGACTTTTGTATATTTTGTAAATGAGATATGGATATTTTGTAAATCTACTGCTATGATACTTTGATATCACTTACTGATCTCTGTAACTCAAGGAATTGTGCTTTCTCAGTATCCTCATTTTATAGATAAGGAATTGAGGTTCACGCTAACTTTTTTAGTCAAAAACTACTGAGTTTCTCAGTTGAAACGCACACTCGGATTGATCTGATCCCCAAGCCCAGGAGAAGGATGATATATGGAAGGGAGGAAGAGGGTAGCCCCTACCCAGAATGTTTCTCAAATTCTATACAATAACATATTATCCCCACATTCTTTCAAAACCTGTGTGAGAGAGAGGTGTGGGGAATGCCATGAAAGAGGCTTTTAAGTATTCCCAGTGAAGCAGAGGGTTTAATGAGGTGGAATTTTAAGGTTTTTAAACTTGATGGTTGCTCTAAGGTGGGGAGTGCAATGGAAGATGAGGTGGTAAATTTGGATAAACACCCCAGGAATCTTCTGGAATGGAAGAGGTTTCTCCTCACTATTCGAAGTTCTTGAAATCTCTGGCGCCTTGGTCAAAATAACAAGCCTTCTAAGGAAAATAAACAAACAAACAACACCCCCCCCCCCCCCCCCCCCACCAAACCCCCCCCCCCCCCCCGCCAAACAATTCCATGCAGAGAAATAAATGGGATCAGTGGGTGTTTAAAGGGGGTGGCGGCTCTGGGTCTGCGTACCTCATCCACTAGGAGCAGATTATTTTCTCAAGGGCACTTGCGAAAAGCTCCACAAAGCATGTAAGTCTAATAACCGTGGCCAACTTTGTTGTGCAGCATCCTCGGTTAAGCATAAATGCCTGGGGAAAGAGCCTTCTTTCTTGCACTTTGAAGAATTATGTGGCTTAGTCGGGACATGTTACCAGCAGCTGTGGTAACAATAGGAGCAGGTGGCTTAGCTCAAGCTTCTGTTCCTTTGGAGCTACAGGTGGCACCAGTAGGCACCTACAACGGTGACACCAGCAGATGGCAAAAGAAGGCATGTCTTTACCCAGGGCAGCTCTAGAATTTCTACATGGAGGAGGTTCACTGAGAAGTGGGGTAGGGACTGACCCTGAAGCTCTATCTGCGTGACAGGCACGCTATGTTTTGTAACGTTTTTGTAAAGTTTCTTTGGGATGTCTTGGAGTTGATGGAACTTACGGAAGAATTATCCCCTTTCCTTGAGATATAAGTTGGCACCACACCTGCTCTTTATTTGTAAAAATGTTAAGCTTTGGCTTTGGTGCCAGTAACATCAGGGTGGAGGCTGGCTTTGTGATGGGGTGGAAAACTTTTCCCTCCTTCCCTTCTATCTTCTTTGGCTGGCCTAATAATTAAATTGACATGAGACAGATTAATGGGAGAAAAACAATTTTGTACATAGGGAGCTCCATAAAATATATGAGACTCACGGACACAGTCAGGCAGCTGAGGCTTATATACCATGCTGAGCTCAGGAGAAGGGGGTGGGACACTGGGGCTTTAAAGGGGTGGAAGACAATTCACAGCAATGTGAGAAGAGCCCGTTTAGTAATCAGATGTTTGCCATGCCTTGCAGATAAATCTTTCTGATATAAAAAGTTATTTCTGATAATAGCTCTCTCTTCCTGGTACAGGCTCCGTATCTATTAATCTATTGTTCTGGGCAGTTAAGGGAGAGGCAAAAAGCTTTTCCTGAGTCTGCTGGGTCTTAATTGGCTTCAGTTCAAAACAATCCACATGCCAAAATGGCACATATGGGGGTGGCATACATCGCTCCCCCTCAGTGGCAACCTGTCTGAGAGAGATTATGTGGTTTCCCTGCATCAAGAAGTTAGGTTGATTTCTCTTAGAACAAATAAGGTAAGAGCAAATTGGATAGTCCTGGAACACCTGTGAGCACAGCGTGGCCACTGAAGCTCTCACCTGGGGATGGAGATTCTCTAAATCAGCGAGGCAACACTTGGGAGTAGCAGCTTAGGAGTCTCTAAGACACAGTTATTTACACTTCATATTGTAACAACAGTAGTTATTAAAACAGTAGTTTTTAATCAAAGCTGTTCCCTGATTATCTTAGGGTTCAGTGCTATAGAACGAATATTTATGACCCCCTGAAAAACGCCTAAGTTGAAGATGAATCCCCGGTGTGATGGTGCTAGGAGGTGGGGCCTTTGGGAGGCAATTAGGTCCTGAGGGTGGAGTCTTCACGAATAGCATTAGTGCCTCTTTAAAAGAGCCCCAGAGCTCTTTCACGTTTTGCATCACCGTTTGAGAACACGGCGAGAAGACCGCCGCCTGTGACTAGGAAGAGTGTTCTTACCAGACTCTGACTCTGCCAACGCCTTCGTCCTGGACTACTGCCCAGCCTCCAGCACTGTGAGAAATAAATTTCTGTTGTTTGTAAGTCACACAGTCCGTGGTACAGTTATAGTAGAGACTGAGTAGGACTAAGACACGCAGGAAATCATCTCCCTCTCCTCGTACTTCAAATGCTAGGGATTGGGTCTGCGGGAAGCTGGCTGATAACAAAGCATGTGTCTGCACCTCCATAGCATTTACCAGCACAATCTGTCCTCATTTTTCATATTGGTGAGCCTGGTTCCTTGCATTCACCTGCTGTTTCCAGTATGTTGTTCATATTTCACAGTGGTAAGGATCCTACTCCCGTTAGTTTGTACCCTTGCACTGTATACACCAGGATTTAAATAAATGCCTATTGAACAACTGAAAAAATAAGTGCTACCATTTTTGTTAAGGCACATTGACTTGGCAGCAGGATCTCTTTTCAAAATTGTGCTAAGAAGCAGCTTCGTGCTGTCATTTCCCTCGTGCCTCCAAATATGACGAAAATTTGTCTCCTTGCCCTGGTAGCAACTTCCTTAGCAGATGATCGAAATTCACCACCCTGAGGTGTTTTAGGCTTAGGGCAGGTTGGGATTATTCATTTTCCTCTATTTTATGTTCGTATTTTTGTTCTTACTTACTTCTCCTTAAAATTGTATTCACTTTCTACAAACTTTTAGTATTGGCAAGTTTCTAGTGGATGATATTACCTTAAAATTATGAGAACTGAAAATTTTTTTGTTTTTATTTTGCCAGAAGAAAATTTAAATGCATTCCATACATAAAATTTCCTGTCTTGAGAATCTAAAATCACCTTATACATTATATTTTATGATCTTCACTGATTTAACATTAACACCTAATTAAACTCTTCTGTGTATCTCAAAGGCAAGGCCAGATTCATGTTGATTTTCTCCATTAAGTTGTTGTATAAAACTCAAGAAAAGTACGTATAACTTTCTGGCAAACTCTGATTTAAGAGGTATTTCGTTCAGAAAATAGATTTAACATGTGAACTAATTCCAAGAGGCAATTAAATGCAAATTGAGCACTTTTTCTTTTTTTTTTTTTTGCGGTACGCGGGCCTCTCACCGCTGTGGCCTCTCCCGTTTCGGAGCCCTTTTTTTTTTCTTTTTTTTTTTTTTTGCGGTACGCGGGCCTCACTGCTGTGGCCTCTCCCGTTGCGGAGCACAGGCTCCGGACGCGCAGGCCCAGCGGCCACGGCCCACGGGCCCAGCGGCTTCACGGCAATGTGGGATCTTCCCGGACCGGGGGCACGAACCCGCGTCCCCCGCATCGGCAGGCGGACTCCCAACCACTGTGCCACCAGGGAAGCCCGAGCACTTTTTCTTAAGGAGAAGTTCTAATGATTATCAAATGCATTTGCGTCAGGAGTCTCATCTTTAGCCATGAGTTTAATCATCTGTGCCGGTGATGGTCAATTTTAAAATGGTGTGTTTCCTATGGAAAACACTTGCTTTTTTTTTTTTTTTAATCACAGCTGGTAGTTTATTCCATTCTTATTTGTTGTCATAATCATGTTTTCTGTTTATTCTTGCTCTAAATGTGTTTTGCCCCAGCACATGTTCAATAGGTTTAATTCTTTGCGTGCAGATTTTCAGTATATTTCCCAAGCTTCTGTGTTACACTTTATTTCAAACAGTGACTCAAATACTAATTTGGAATAATAAAGTATAAGATTTTCTAGAAGTTACAGCAGTGACATGGAAAGTATATTTAATAATGACTAGATTGTGCTTATATTGGATTCAATTTCATAATTAATGGAATTGTTGATACAGGTTCCTTTTTCTTTACTCAAGATTATTATACATGCCATAAATATATGTTAGAAAATTTAATAATTATGTATTCAGAGGCACCTATAAATCTTAGTTGTATTTAGCATACAGAAAACAAATAAAAAACAATGTTAATGGCAGATTTGGATTTAGATCCTGTGTCCATTATTAGGACTCAGTTTTAGGAAACAATTCGCTCTGCTTCTCTAGAACAGAGGGTAAAAAGACAAAGCAATTCAGGTGGTGGCTAAAATATTAGCGTAATTTAGACTTCTCTGGTAATGAGTGTTGAAAGGATGTTGAGTGAGACTTTGTGTTTTTGTTGTTTTTGTTGCTCCCAAGTTGGTAGTTAGAACCCACAGCGGAAAGCAGAGCCTTGTGTTGCTGGAACTTGGCCTCTGTTCACCGCTGCCTGATAGAAACTTGGAGAGTGTTGAGTGGAGTAGAAAAGAATAGCTTTATTGCTTTGCCAGGGAAAGGGAGTCACAGTGGGCTAATGCCCTCAAAACTGTGTGTGCAGGGCTTCCCTGGTGGCGCAGTGGTTGAGAGTCCGCCTGCCGATGCAGGGGACGCGGGTTCGTGCCCCGGTCCGGGAGGATCCCACGTGCCGCGGAGCGGCTGGGCCCGTGAGCCATGGCCGCTGAGCCTGCGCGTCCGGAGCCTGTGCTCCGCAACGGGAGAGGCCACAGCAGTGAGAGGCCCACGTACCGCAAAAAAAAAAACAAAAAAACCCCCAAAAACTGTGTGTCCAGCCCTGGAGAGGGTAGTGAGGAGTCTTACAGTGTTCACAGAGCAGGGCGTGGTCAGCTCTGAGGACATTCTTCTGATTGGCTGGTGGTGAGGTAATCGGGAGTCAGCATCTTCAACCTTCTGCTTCCAGCTGGTCCGGGGTCTACGTGCTTGTGGGCGGCAGACGGTTAACTTCTTCCACCTGGTGGGGGTTTCAGTATCTGCAAAACAGCTCAAAGGACGTGGCTCAGAATATCCTCTACAGTCCTTGAGGAGGAACTGAAGGTCCTTGACTTTGTTTAATGGCTAAAGTATTACTATTTTGTTTTTCTTGACTGTTTCCCTTTCTGCATTTTCTCATTTCTCTGGTTAAATTTATTCTTTGACTAATCTTTTTTTTAACAGACAAAAGGCAGGTGGAGGACGTGAGTAGGGGTCTACTGTGGGAAGGCTTCCTAGAGTCCTGCTCTGTTACACTAGTATACCACGCAGGGGGTTCCCAAGGGTTGAAAGAAGCAGCCAGACTTCCCCAACCATTACCTCAGCTGCCCAGCTTGTACACAGCTCGATTCAGGGCCAGGAGGGTGAGAGTGGCTCTTTGAAATGTTTTAGCCTTGCGCAATGTACACTGTCGGTGGTAAGAGGGGATTCTCTCTGTAGCGCTTTTCCCTTTGTAAAGCCAAGTGAAGGGGTCAATGAAACATTCGCAGATTGGTGTGCCTGAAAGATGGGAGACTGGCAGTTTGTTCTCTGTTACCTGAATCAGTGATGACTTCCTGATCTCCTACTTTGCTGATGTGAACAGGGCAGGAGCAAACTGAGGGGAGAGGGTAGGGTGGACCCGGTAAAGCAACCCAGACTTTCACCATTGGGCCTAGCAGGGTGCCTGAAATGTACCATCGATCAAACAGACATTGTATTAAGTAGCTGGTACCTCACCCTGGGGGGTTGCTAGGAGCACAGTGACAACAGCAACAAGAGGGTCTGGGCTCTGTACTTAGGGGTGGAAACTGGGTAGAGGTGGGAGTGCCAGGGGCCTGTTCAGGAGCCGACACAACTGAAGATCCAGGCTAGAAGCATCAGTTCGAATTCCAGGATGCTAGAGAGAGAGGAGGAATAAAAGAAGCGATGTCGTTGCTCTCCTCATTCCAGCTCCTTCCAGCATAGTTCTGGCCAGAAGTGAGGAAGGAGGGAGCATTCTCAACCAGCCTGATATTTAGTGATAAAGAGTGACTTGAGGCTTATGGAATAAGACAGCATAGAGTGGTGGGAAGCAGAACTTGGCAAAGTAGTGTTGAAAGCAACGTTTGAAGAAAAAAGTGAAATCATTTCATGCTAATGTTCCAACCTAGGTGAGAGTCCTTGATAAACCAATCACAGCTGGATTAGAGAACTCGGTGAGGCCTGCCATTCTCTTTTCCCTGCATGTAGACCCCTTGTGCCCACTGATTTTTTTCTAGCTAGTCATAGGCAGAGTGGTTGACAGGGAGATTACAGAAGTCTGCTTGATACATTTACCATGTAGAAATTCCCATGAGATTAAATACAGGGAATGTGTGAGGGTGGAGAAACTGTCACAATTTTTAACTTTGAATGGACGTTGGCATAAATAGAAATCCAGGGATGCAGAGCTGCTAAGGCTGATACTTTCATGCTAAGCTGTAGAAATCCGGAAATGTGTGATAACAGTTATCTGACAAAGAGATGAAGAGGACCAATGGAGACAGGCAGGAAAGGGAAATCAGTGAACATTGAATGTGATGAGAGTATTGTGTGTTATGGATGCATCGTGATTCTTCCTTTCGTACGTGTGCTGTGTTCGAAGCGCTCTTATGAAAGTCGTCTTTCATGTTAAGTGGAGATCATGTTTTTGCGACATTTCTATTTGGTAGTCATATCTCTAGCTATTAAAAATCACATTGTGATAAAACACTGTTTTGATATGTGCTGGCTGTGAAATCATACGGTAGACATTTTCTGCAAATGTAGCAGGATTGGGCAAATGCAATTTTACATTCATAAATAATATGCATATAAATAATTTTATCAGTTGCCTTAAATACACGGAATTCTTACACCTATTAATTACTTTTAAATTGCCGTTGTTTTTTTTTTTTACTTTACCATAATATTGCTAGTGTTATTTAAAAAATTTTATTTGTACAGGCACATGTAGCAATACCAAAAATATTGGGGAAACTTATTCTTTTGAAAGCCTCAGGATGTATCTATATTTGTTGCTGTAGTTGTTTTATTTCTCTCATTACCTTGTTTTTTGTGAAATTTTCAGGTACTCTTGTACTCTTCCAAACCTTAGGGGTAGTGATATATGTATTTCCAATTCATAATTTTGTTTTTTATTCCTGTCAATACACTGTTCTTTGGTATTTCTGAATGGATTTTATGGTCTTCTTCCAAGTCTTAGGTTTAGTAATAGATAGATTTCTCCTCTTTTTTTTTTTTTTTTTTTTTTTTTTTTTTGTTTTTGGGGG